>NC_139221.1:61011973-61261973 GCF_055691185.1 Crinia signifera | reverse complement strand
GGCGGCCACCTATATTGATTAATTAAAATATATCACATTCATATACAGCTTACAAGTACATAAAATATAATAAACCTTTTATATAAACAGCAAGGTTACTTCTAGTCTCCGCCCAAGGTGTTGGATCTAATAACTGGAATATGCCACACAGTTATCTGCTCCTCGTATGGATGATATAATTGCTGGCTTGTACCCACAGTGATGCCGGGCTACGGAACTCACAGTGGGGAGACTATATAAATGATAAGTGTCTCACCAGAGGACAGTCCGTTTAGCACTGGATGTTGCATATGTTGGTGTGCAAATAGCACTTATCTCACCCGTGCTGGTCCTTTAAAGGTGATGGTCGATGGAGTGTCCCGCTAGAGGAGATTACCGGGGCGGTCCGTAGGTGTTTGATGCGGCTAGCGTGACTCTCACTCCTGCTGCCGGTAACTGGTGGTCAGAAGCTGTGGCTGCGTGTCTCTCACACACATATGCTGTATCTCCTCCTCCCAGCGTTCTCCAAAAGAAAGACTGTGGCAGGAGCGGCTCTTGATAACGGGGAGCCGTCTAGATGGGTGGTTGTAGTCTGTGGGCAGTAGTCCAACAATCTTGGGCTGATATAGATGAGGAACCAAATGGCTGGGTGTAGGCTTCTAACGCGTTTCGCCCTCCAAAAGGGCATTTTCAAAATAATCTCGAGTAATCTCCTCTCAGCGGGACACTCCATCGACCATCATCAGTTACCATCACCTTTAACCCCTTCAGTGGCAATCCCGAGAATTTTCCGGGCTGTGCCTCAGTGCCCAGTCTGGCAAGCCCGGAAAATTCTCAGGATTGCCACTGTTTTCAGCCGGCTCCCTCCCCTCTGCGGCGCCTCCGGCTCCCTCGTTCTCCCCCCTCCCCTCCGGGTTTTGTATGAAGTCCCCAGGGACGCGGCGCGGGGGGCGCAGGTCCGGGCATTGACAGTGATTGACAGTGCAGCGGCGTTGCCTGGACCCAGGGAGCAAGTGGTGGTTTGTTCTTTTGTATGTTGGTGTGCAAATAGCACTTCTCCCACCCGTGCTGGTCCTTTCACCCCTTCAGTAGTGTTTTTTTTTTTTGGGGGGGGGGGGGGGGGAGTGCTCCCCACTGGGCGAGTTTCTTATGGGGAGCGCTCCCAAAAAAAAAAAGGGGTTAAAGCACAGGAGAGATAAGTGCTATTTGCACACCAACATATGCAACATCCAGTGCTAAACGGACTGTCCTCTGGTGAGACACTTATCATTTATATAGTCTCCCCACTGTGAGTTCCGTAGCCCGGCATCACTGTGGGTACAAGCCAGCAATTATATCATCCATACGAGGAGCAGATAACTGTGTGGCATATTCCAGTTATTAGATCCAACACCTTGGGCGGAGACTAGAAGTAACCTTGCTGTTTATATAAAAGGTTTATTATATTTTATGTACTTGTAAGCTGCATATGAATGTGATATATTTTAATTAATCAATATAGGTGGCCGCCTATTTGTTTCTTCATTTTTTATAGTAATAAAATGTACAATATTTAATATATATATAGTCTCCATTTTTTGAGTATGTCAATTCATTCACGGTGTAACAAGAAAATTAATATTCATTAGCGCAGTCTTTCCTTGTCTTTGGACAAATAGTATCTTTCTGTGTGGATTCAGGGCCAGGGATCTATATAAAATATATAGGATTATTGCTAATGCCAATTTCACACACCTGTGCAGAGGGTATGAAAGCGGAGACTGAGCAACGCTAAGCCAGCCCTCTGACTAAGTCCTCCGTGATGAAATGCGTAGGGGCGTGGCCTAGCGTCGCTGAGATCGTGGAGCCAGAAGGAGTGTAACCGCTCCAACTTGAGAAATGCTGTGCACTTAGTTATGCTGTCCAAACCGCAACAATTGTGAGCCGCTCTGTATGTATATATATATATATATATATATATATATATATATATATATATATATATATATATATGTGTGTGTGTGTATATATATATATATATATATATATGTGTATATATATATATATATATATATATATATATTCTTTAATTGGTTTTCCAGTGGTTTAATATTGGTATTCAAAATTACTGATTGCTGAAAAAAGTCCGCAAATCGGTGAAAACCGTTGTGGATTGGTGAAAGTGTCCGTTTCCGACAAAACAGATCCGACTTGTTTTAGAGTCAGATCTGTTTTTGTGGAACCTGCCTTCATTGCTGTCTATAATGGTAGCATTGAGTAGGCTACGGCCGCTATTTTTGCCGGCGGAAATAGTGTCCGCATCTGAATACCCCCCTTGTCTGTGTACCACACACCCAATTTATCAGTGTCCTTTATCTTCTCACACATTGCTACCTATTCCAAAAGAAAGACCTAAATACGATCCTTTCCTTGGACATTTTGCACAGCCCTGGTTTTGGCACCTGGATAAACAAGAAGAAGATTTGTGAGCTGGAACATTGCTCTCCGTACATCTTGCGTGCAGCATTACTGTAGCCTGCAATTTGATATTTGTACTTGAATTTCACAAGAGGTTTAGAATATCATACAATATCCGCAGATTGATGGTGTGTGCGGTCACAGCACAAACCTTGCGGCACATTGGATCCACACCTAGCAGGAAACCCTTCTGTCCAGACAGCTTGCAGCCTGGGACCTGTGCACTCTAGCTGGCATGGGCTGTGTGTGACGTGACTACCAATGGGGTATAGTGTTACTTTATTCGGTCTTACTCTGGCTGTTATGAGGGTCAAACATAAAAAATTAATGTGAGCAGTGTGGACAATTTTTTTTTTATTATTTTCAAGTGAAACCTATACATCACTAAGCACAAACCAAACACTGAACTGATCATTATGGCCAGGAGGTCAACACTATTTAGGTCTATATTCATTAGGGCGACCACTGAAGGTCTATAGGCTTTAGTTTGACACAAGAAAAATGTCGACATGGTCAAAAGGTTGACACAGGCAATAGGTCGACATTGAAAAAATTGACGATCAAAATGTGTTATGTCATGCCCTGCCATCTACCAGGACGTGGAGGGAGAATATAATAGTGTGCCGAGTGTAGCGAGGCACCGTGCCCGAAGCAGGGCATGCGGATACAAAAAGGTTAATGAATTTCTTCTATTCAGCAAATCAAGGGGTGCGCAATAACCACAGCATTGCAACGTTTGCAGAGAGAGGGTCGTGTGTGGTTGTGTTGTGTTGTGTTTGTATATATACATACCTCCCAACTGTCACGATTACAGCGGGACAGTTCCGATTTTCGGGTCCTGTCCCACTGTCCCACCCGCGGCAGGCATTGTCCCGCTGCGGGGGGTGGCAGTTGGGAGACCCCCCTATCTAATAGAATAGACGCTGTGCGCATGCGCACAGCGTCTATTCTCGTATGAAAATGAGGTCGCGGCTAATTAGCATAAGTCGCGCCCTCATTTACATACGAAATGTCCCTATTTCACCGGCACAGAAGTTGGGAGGTATGTATATACACAGCAATTTCCGATTGCTTCATTTTGAACCAGTACATCAGAGGTTAACACGATGGTATGCTGTCCGTTTAGTCAATTCCCATGCTGCCTCTAGCAAATCCAATACTGGTTTCCATTGCGGGTACAGCAAGCAATGTTCTCCTGGAGTTATGTAGCTGTATTTCAAGCCGGGCACTGGTCACATATTATAAGCAGTAGTACGGTGTTATTATTTTTTTAACCAATGAAAAAATAACTCAAAATGAAATGAATAAGTGAAAGCAGTCAGAAATTGAATGTGAATGTAAATCAAACGGTGTTCTTAGGTTACCTGCCTGCTTCCCCTGAGTCCAGAGATGGAGCTAATTATTTCACTTGGGATTATGTGAGGTGACCTGGAAAACATGAACTGTTTGGGGTTCTGAGGACCGAGTTTGAGAACCTATGCACTAATGCATGATCACGAAAGTATGTTTTTTCCAGGGTTTTTTTTTTTTTTCATTTATACTAAAACTTCAAATAATGGTACAGCTACTTGCTGGATTATCTATTGATGCTTAGTGCAGCACTTCTAAAATATCCTGCCTGAATCGCAAACTGTTATAATAAGTAGATCAAAATCTGTAACCATGAGAACCATTTGTCCAACCCAGTGAGGTGCAGTGAGGTCATTGGTTGGGGAGGCATTAACTAGTGTTGAATAAGAATGATTATATATTATATTTATAAATGATAAATATCTTTGTATTAAAGCTCTGGAGTAGACAGGTGAGGCTCTGCCTACCTGGGCCACGCAGGGACGTGCAGTCAGGGGAGGCAGTGCCTCACCTGTCATAAATTATAAAAAAAAAAATACTAAGATATTTAACACACATATAGTGTGCAATAAATATCTTATTTGTATTTTTTTTATATAATTTATGTGGTGGGACACTGTGGGGAGGCTGGGAGGCATCGGGACCTGTGCCTCCTGCTGACAATGTAAAATTGCCAGCAGCGGGGGGGCGGATCTAAGGACGGCCACAAAAAGTGGCTGAAAATCCCATTAGAAACCAATGGGGAAGCGGCACCTACACATCTGCCTCAGTGACAGGGCTGTCACTGAGACAGATGTGATAGGACAGCAAATACAGGCTGTCATACACTGACAGCCTGTATCCGCTCTCAGAGCCAGCCCTATCTGCCGGGATCAGAGCGTGCAGCAGCAGCTGGACCAGACACCCCCTCCCCAGAAGCTATTACCTGCAAGGGTCGGGCACTGGCAGCGGGCATCTGCGGTGGCAGGTATGGGCGGCTATAGTAGCAGGCAGCACCGGCGGTAGTGGGCATCTGCGGCGGCGGGAGCGGGACTCGTTCACAGCGAAGGGGCCAGGACGGTAGTGTTCCTTGTGCTGTGTGCAGGGAGCCAGTTAATGTGCCAGAGTGCCCCTGCAGCCGCACACGTGAAAGCCCACACTCCGCTGACGCCTGTGTCCTGTCCCCGTAGCTGCCGCTGGGAAGCGCAGTAGAAGAACCAGTGGCTGCAGCAGGGGGTCTGTGAACGGGTGTCCGGTGGAAGAGGAGGGTGAGCGCATACACCAGGAGAGCAGGGCACGGAGAGGCAGCCCTTCCCGCTGCGTGACAAGAGGGAGCACCCTTCTCCTGGTCCTGGCTGGGGGTGGCTGCTGGTACACACAGACCGCCCGGCCCCAGATGTCTGCTTTATCTTCCAGCCTCAGACTCCGGGGGCCGGCCTGTGTGCTAGCAGCTTGGGGGAGCACAGCATCGGGTGCATACATCACTGTGTAAGGTGACTTCCAGCACACACACACATATATATATATATATATATCAGGGTTGCCGACCCTCCCGGAATTTCCGGGAGTCTCACGAAAATCGGGTCCCCCCTCCCGGCTCCCGGAAGGGTGGGCAACCCTCCCGGATTAAGGGGGCACCCCCGCTGTCCCCCGGATCGCGGCATTAAAATGCCGCAATCCTCGGGTCTCAGAGGAGGGAGCGGAGCTAAAATGACACAATCGCGTCATTTTAGCCCCGCCCCCTCCATGGAGATCGCATCATGGGGCGGGGCTTAGTGATGTCACACTTAAGCCCCGCCCCCTGAACGGCTGCTGTAAAACTCTCCTCTCCGGGCTTCTCCCGGAGAGGAGAATAACAAAGTCGGCAACCCTGATATATATATATATATATATATATATATATATATATATATATATATATATATATATATATATATATATATATATATATATATATATATATATATATATATATATATATATATATATATATGCTTTATATCAATCAATCAGAGCCTCACCAGTGACTGACCTCACCGCACGTCACTGGGGCCACGTCACTGCTGCATGTATAGTTGAATTATAAAGAACAGCAACTTTTTAAAAGGTAGAACCATGCTGAGCAATGACATATAATAAAATATACCTGCGTTCTCTTTAGCTAGAAATAAAATAGTGCACTGTACAACAGCTATTCAGACATGTGCTGCTTCCAGTTCTGCATACACTTACAGCCGTGGCCTGATTGTTCAGCCGCAGGTGTAGTGTTACTGCGGTGTGAGCTAGGGTAGGGTCTCTCAGCTAAAGCAAACACAGGTAATCTTTAGGACACACTGCTTGTGCAAACACGATCCTGGAGCTGCCCAGATCCTGCTGTGTAACTGAGCACATCCTGTAATTTTCCAGGTGTCATACATACATACATTCTGTGAAAGCCGCTGCCCAGCATGATGTCACACCACTGAGTCATTTCCACACATTCACTGGAACTATTTGTAAAAGGTAAATCCTTCCCAGTGGTGACTGGCGTACACAATGATGGAATTTATTGCAATTTACTGTATACTGTTCCTAGAAGACAATAATAAGTTTCATTGTATGTTTCTTCTACGATCCCCATGGCAGCCATACATTGGGATATTCCCTTCCCCCATCAGAGCAGACAGGATTGATTTCTCTTGGGACCGCCCACCTTGGGTATAATAGACCCCTCCTTCCCCTCTGCTGTATCTTTTTTCCTGTCTCCGTGTTAGAGTAGACAGAGTAGGCAATTATTTTTTGTTTAAACAGGGTTACCTCGGCAGCATGGAGCTGAAGGGGTGGCTCCCCGGGGAGAAGAAGGCGCAGGAGGCCAGTCTAACTTGTCTCCTTGCGCACACATACCCTGCCGCTGGCTGGGAGGATTCTGGAGTGGACGGGCTCCAGCCAGGCTTCCGGACATCCACGTGTGGTCTCCCCGCAGCGTCAGCCCCGCTGGAAGCCGCGGCTGCACGCGACAGCATCTAAAGGCAGAGGGGGCGGAAGTGCCGAGGTCGCGTCACTTCCGCCCATAGACGCCGGTAGTGCGTCTCGCAATTCAGTCCCCTGGTTACACGGGACGGGGGAATTGGTTCCGCTCGGCTATCCTGATACTCACGCTAATTCTGGCGGCAATTCAGGGGTTAAATAGCCGCAGTAATGGCGAGTTCAGCGGCGTGTAAAGTGGTTACAGCGTGGAGTACTACACTGTGTGCTGTGTTTTCAACCATGGATGCGCCTTCTCCCCAGAAGCCTGATGATGCCCCAGTGAGGTAAGCCCTTTGGTTTTGGGCATCAGTTGTTTATTTCTGAGTTAGATATTGAGCGTAGCTTCTCTCTTTTAGTGTGCCTGTCTCTCCTGTGCATAAGAAGAGAACAGCTAAGAAAAAGTTCACTGAATCCATATGCATGACATGTGACCAGTCCTTCGCTTCAGCACAGAAAAAGGCTATATGTGATCTATGTGAGATGGCACAAACTAAAGTGTTAAAGAAATCAGAACATACTGAGGTCATTAAGGAACTAATGGCATGGTTGAAGGAGAACTTTGTCTCTAAAAATGAGTTTACCCAGAGCCAGTCAGTAAAGAGGTCTAGAGTGCAGGCTGAATTCACACCTGAAGAGGATTCTTCAGAGGATTTAGAATGCGAGGATAAGGGTTCGTCAGAGGAAGGCGAGCTAGAAGAAATCAGAACATTTAATTTGGATCTGGTAGAAAACCTGTTAAAACACATATACAAGGCTATGAACTTTAAAGAGCTGGCATCTACCTCTGACACTAAAGATCCACTGTACGAAGACAGGGACAAAAGAGGGAGAACCTTTCCTGTAAATAAAGTCATAAGAGAGATGATACTTAAGGAATGGGTCAGCATTGACAAGAGAGTCACCCTAGGGAACAGGGTGGAAAGAATGTACCCGTTCAAAGATGAAGAATTTCTCGGCTGGTGCACTACACCTAAAGTAGACGCGGCGGTGGCTGAAATTATTTCAAAATCCACCATTCCGGTAGAGGACGCGGCGGCATTTAAGGATGCCATGGATAGAAGAATGGAAACATCATTTCGCAAGGTCCATTCAGCATCAGCAGGTTCCCTGAAGACGAATGTGGCGGTGGCCTCAGTAGCCAGGGCGATTAGATTGTGGTCCTCTAATCTAAGGACAGACATAGAGGAGAAGATATCCAAACAGTATCTTATTAAAAATCTGGACATTATACAGAAGGCTGTTGACTTCCTATGTGAAGCTTCTCTTGATGGGGTCTCTTTTGCAGCAAAGACTATGGTGGCAGGCGTAACAGGCCGTAGGGCTCTTTGGCTAAAACCCTGGAATGCTGACGCTAATTCCAAAAATAAACTGGCGAACTTACCCTTTGAAGGAAAATTCTTGTTTGGGTCCAAACTTGATACCATGATACAGAGAATTTCAGGGGGAAAATCTGTTCGCTTACCCCAAGAGAAGAAGAATCGGTTTAATTTTCCCGCCTCCACAAGACAGGCATATAGAGAGGCAAAGACATATCGTCCGGGGAAGACGTATTACAAGAGGGGGAGTACCAGTACCTCTAGACAGTCATTTCGTCAAAACTTTCGTGGCAGATACCAACCCGAAAAGGATTGGAACCAGAAAGGAAAACTATGACTATCTCCGAAAGAACAGTATTGGCGCCAGACTACTGAGGTTTGTGACGAACTGGGAAGAGATAATAAGGGACACTTGGGTGCTGAATATAATTCATCAGGGCTACTATATCGAGTTCGAAACAGCACCTCTCCATCACAGATTTGTAAGATCAAGGATACCAGGCGTACCCGAAGAAAAGAAAGCCCTACTTCTGAAATTAGAGCAACTCCTACAGACGGAGGCCATAGAGGAGGTTCCAGAAGAAGAACAGGGAAAGGGCTTTTATTCGAATCTATTTCTGGTGAAGAAACCGAATGGAACGTTCAGAACTATCCTGGATCTCAGAGATCTGAATGTCTACATAAAACAAATAAAGTTCAAGATGGAGACCCTGAGTTCCATAGTTATGGGAATCAGAAGGGGAGACTACCTTGCATCAATAGATTTAAAGGATGCGTATTATCATATCCCAATAAATCAGGGACACAGAAAATTTCTCAGGTTCTCGGTGGCCAATCGTCATTTTCAATTTACCTGTCTTCCATTTGGGCTGAAAACTTCTCCGAGAGTCTTTTCCAAGGTGCTAGTTACAGTGATTGCGGCTCTGAGGCTCCGAGGGATTCAGGTATGGCCCTACCTAGACGACCTACTCATTGCAGGAGACTCTGTGAGACAAACAGAGGACAATGTAAGGAAGACGATAGATCTGCTACAACTTCTAGGTTGGGTGATAAACACAGAAAAGAGCCAGACGGCCCCGACTCAAAGGATACAGTTTTTAGGGGCTATGATAGACACAGTTCAGTTTCAGATATCCCTGTCGGCCGAGAGATGTCTGAAGATTCAAGAGCTAACAAGTCTAGTGTTACGGATAGACGGCGGCCCGCTGAGTATGGCTATCCAGTTGCTGGGTATGATGGCATCCTGTATCAGGATCATCCCGTGGGCGCAGTGGAGAATGCGACGACTTCAGTGGTCCATCATCCCATTACAGAAGACCGGCTATGCCGAGCATCACCGGTTCAGGCTAAGTCAGGAGGTAAGACAAGACCTAAAGTGGTGGCAACAGGGTTTAGAAGAAAGGAGTACCAGTCTAAAAAATCCGACATTCCGAATACTAACTACGGATGCCAGTCTCACCGGTTGGGGAGCTCATATAGAGGGAAAATCTATACAAGGCTCCTGGACAAGGAAAGAAGCAAGGAATTCTTCAAACGTGAGAGAATTACAAGCGGTCTGGGAGTCCATACAACTCCTAAAGGAAGACATTCGCCATTCACATCTGAGAGTAATGTCAGACAATGTGACAGTAGTGTCCCACATAAATCACCAGGGGGGCACAAGAAGCATCAAACTCATGCAGATGTCAGAAAAAATACTGAGCTGGGCGGAGGACAATCTAGAGTCCTTATCAGCAGTATATATCCCAGGCAAGAGGAATGTACTAGCAGACTTCCTGAGTCGAGAAGTGATATCGCCAGGGGAGTGGGAGCTGAATGCAGAAGTTTTTTCCCAGATAGAGAAAATATTCGGTACCCCAGAAGTAGACATGATGGCCAGCTTTCGGAACAGAAAAGGTGAACAACTTTTTCTCAAAATCATTTCATCCGCAAGCTCTAGCCATAGATTCCCTTTCAGTGAAATGGAACTTCAAACTGGGCTACATATTTCCCCCCCTTTCCGATGATCGGGAGAGTCTTAAAGAAACTGAGAGAAGATCGGGTCGAGGTAGTGGCAATACTGCCCTACTGGCCGAGGAGGCCCTGGTTCGTCAGCGTCCTAAAGATGGCGGTTCAGGAACCGTGGTCACTGCCCAACAGGCAGGACCTACTGCATCAGGGTCCGGTCTATCATCCAGAGCCAGCAAGGTTGTCGCTAAAGGCATGGAGATTGAGCGGGGCATATTAAGAAGGCACAACTTGTCATCCCAAGTCGTGGAAATGATGCTGAAGGCCAGAAAGAACATTTCTTCCTTATCCTATTATAGAACTTGGATCAAGTTCATCGAATGGGGTCAGTTCGGTGGTGACTTTTTTCATCGATATCAACAGATAAAGTCCTGCAGTTTCTATATGACGGTTTTCAGTTGGGTCTTGCCCCAGCAACGATAAAAGCTCAGATTTCTGCCCTAGCAGTACTATTAGACAGGCCTTTGGCTGAAGAAAGGCTGATAAAGAGGTTTAATAGAGCCATGAGGAGGATCAGACCGCCAGTCAAGGCTATAGTGGCACCATGGGACTTAAACCTTATGTTAGCGGTATTAGCTAAACACCCCTTTGAACCTTTAACAGAGTGTCCTCTAAAGTATCTAACCTGGAAGACGGTGTTCCTGGTCGCAGTCACCTCGGCTAGAAGAGTAAGTGAGCTCCAAGCTCTGTGGATAGAGGAGCCTTATCTGGTTATCTTCCCAGATAGAGTGGTACTGAGGACACATCCTGAATTCGTACCTAAGGTGATATCCTCATTTCACCTCAATCAGGAGATTGTGTTACCTAGTTTCTACCCAGAACCGGAAAATGAGGAACAACGAAGTTGGCATACGTTGGACCTAGTCCGGGTCATCTCAATATACCTGGAAAGAACTAAAGTCCTTAGATCGACCAAACACCTATTTGTCATCCCGAGTGGTGTCCGTAAAGGAAAGGAACCAGGAAAACAAACCATATCCAGATGGATAAGAGAGACGATCGTGGCAGCCTACAGACTGGAGGGCAAGAAAGTACCTCCCATAGTACAGGCACATTCCACAAGGGCAGTCTCGGCGTCATGGGCGAACAGGGCCAGAGCTTCAGTGACCGAGATCTGCAAAGCTGCTACCTGGTCGTCAGTACACACCTTTGTAAAACATTATGCACTTGATGTTTCTCTTGCCCACTTTGGGAAGCATGTTCTCCAAGAGGCAGTATCTGCGGATACCTCTGTATAATAAAAATATTCATGCTTAACACTACCCTCCCGTTTATTTGTCTTGGGTATGTCCCAATGTATGGCTGCCATGGGGATCGTAGAAGAAAGAGTCGAATTATACTCACCGATAATTCCTTTTTCTTCCTAGAGATCCCATGGCAGCCACTGATTACCCTCCCTTGTATTATGATGTGTTTTCTCTAGGGACCTTGGTACGGAGACACTCAAAAGATACAGCAGAGGGGAAGGAGGGGTCTATTATACCCAAGGTGGGCGGTCCCAAGAGAAATCAATCCTGTCTGCTCTGATGGGGGAAGGGAATATCCCAATGTATGGCTGCCATGGGATCTCTAGGAAGAAAAAGGAATTATCGGTGAGTATAATTCGACTCTTTTTCTGTATATTAGATGGTCTCGCACCTGAGTACGCCCTGTACTGATGCTATATTAGAGTATGCAATTTGTAGCTTCCATCCTTATTGTCTCATTTACCCTATTAATGATCATATTTCGTTTATAGCTTTGTGTAGGCTCACCATACTATCCCTTTAAACTAGGGATGTGCACTGGCCACTTCCAGTGTTTTAGGTTGTATCTCCGGCAGTGTTTTGGATCTGTTCCAAAACACCACCCTTCAGTGTTTCGTATCTGTATTAAAAAACAAACATAAACATTGCTAAAATTGCAGTTTGTTATGTGTTTTTTGCTCCTCAATAACATAAATTTTGGTACTTGTTTAGTTTCACGGCGGCAGCTTACGCCGTCAGCGTAGCGTTTGTCAGAAGTAGCGTAGTGTTCCCATGGCCGCTTCGTTATCAGCATAGGCTGCCGTCGTGAAACTAAACAAGTAAATACCGTACTGTTGCCGGGAACTGCATCTCTGTCCCCGGCGTCCCTGGCAAGCCTACTCAGCGCCTCTCTCCGCCAATCTCAATCCCTTTTCAATCTGAGCTGCAATTTCATTGGCAGTTGTATTTGTATTTGTAACTACAGATGGTGTGTCTCTCAGCCAGCTCAGGGAATCGCCAGAAGCTCTGAACAGTGAGCTGCACGGTGCTGACATTTCTATCCATGCTACAAGACCTTTGGCTATACCACTGCTGAGGAAAGTTTGCTGGGAGGACAGCACAAAAAACTCAGCAGGGGAAGAATTCTGCTAATATGTAAAACCTCCAAATACAGTTGCAAGAAGAAGTATTTGAACATTTTGGAAGTACCTGGATTTCTGCATAAATTAGTCATAAAATGTGTTCTGATATATATTGTTATGACTTCATATAAGTCACAACAATAGACAAACACTGTCTGCATAAAAGAATGCCACACAAACAATTATATGTTTTTATTGACCACCCCATGTAAACATTCACAGTGAAGGGTGGACAAAATATGTGAACCCCTAGGATAATGACTTCAAGAACTAATTGGAGTCAGGAGTCAGCCAACCTGGAGTCCAATCAATGAGAAGAGATTAGAGGTGTTGGTTAAAGCGGCCCTATAAAAACACACAACAGTTTGAGTTTGCTATTGCCAGGGACCTTATTCTGGTTGATTTGCAAGGCTGTGAATTCGCAGCCTTGCGATTCCCCCAGATGCCGTTAAAATATTCTGTGGACAGATGAAGCCAAAGTTGAGTTGTTTGGAAGGATCACACAACACTGTGTGGAGAAAAAAAGGCACAGCACACCAACATCAAAACCTCATTCCAACTGTGAAGTATGGTGGAGAGGGCATCCTGGTTTGGGCCTGATTTGCTGCCTCAGGGCCTGGACAGATTGCTATCATCAATGGAAAATTGTATTCCCATATTTATCAAGAAATTTGAATGAGAACTTAAAGCCATCTGTCCACCAATTGAAGCTCAACAGAAGATCGGTGATGCAACAGGTCAACTACCCAAAGCACAGACAACCGCATGGCTTCAACAGAAGAAAATATGCCTTCTGGAGTGGTCCAGTCCGAGTCCTGACCTCAACCCAATTGAGATGTTTTGTAAAGAGGAATTCCTCCTGACCATTGTGCAGGCCTGATAAGCAACTATAGGAAATGTTTGGTTGAGGTTACTGCTGCCAAAGGGGAGGGTCAACCAGTTATTGAAGCCAAGGGTTCATATACTTTGTCCACCCTGCACTGTGAATGTTTACAGGGTGTGTTCAATAAAAACACGCAGACTGTGTTTGTCTATTTTTGTGACTTGGATGAAGATCAGAACATATTTTCTGACCAATTTATGCAGAATTCCAAATGGTTCACACTTTTTCTTGCAACTGTATCTGGTATTTGCTGGTAAACACTTTACCTCATTGCCCTATGAAAGGAAACAAGGCGTACTGATTAAATGCAGCAACACTTAGAGAATAGAAAGCTTTATAAACAAAGGGGCGGGATGCAGCAAGTATCAAATGCAATGCTTTCCGCCATTCTCTGTATGCGTATCAGCGTTTACTAACGTTGTATGCATGAAGATTGAAGCAAAGGACAGTTCTTGCTGTTAAGACCCATATGCACTAGGCGACCCTGACCGCCATCGATATAGTTAATAATATCAGCCGTGGGTGACCGATATTGAGTGTACACGCTGAAGGATATCACCTGCTGAACATGCGGGTCATTTGGGTATATAGCCAGCTTGACCTGCATGTTCAGCAGACCTCAATGGTTGTTAAAGATGCATGGGAGCGTGCTTAGTTAATGATGCTGAGTGTACACATGAGAAGATATAGTTCAAGATATCACTCTGAAAGCCCTTTCACTATATCCTATGGGGCTTAAGAGCCTTGTGTATGGGGCTTAAGAGCAGTCATTGGTAATGGTAGGACTTTTGGTTTTAGGACCCGAAGTCCTATCTGCATATGCATCAAGGGCAGTGCAATAGAAGCTACACTATTTCTATAAGGCAATCCGTTGTTGGTAAATCCTACTGAACCTGTTTCAAGAATATTGGTTGCCCAGGTGCTGCCCCCTCCTATTGGTTGCCCAGGTGTTGTTACTCCTTATTTCAATTGTCGGTAAATCCTACTGAACCTGTTTCAATAATATTGCTTGCCCGGGTGCTGCACCTCATTCGGTACCTTTTGAAACATTCTATTACACATTTATACTGGTGGCAGACTGTTTAGAGTTGTGGTTTAACAGCGGTCAGGGATGGCGGGGTTAATGTTCCACGGCTGAAAAGTTAGCAAGTGCATTTGAACAATATAAACAATGGTCCACAGGATTCATTTAATTGATTATTGCATTCTTCACATTACTAGCGATGGGGATGCCAAACAGAAATTGTTATTCATTAGGTTACACTGTTCTACTCACTTGTACTGTGCCCCCCACCCTGCCCCCCACCCTACCCCCCACCGGCCTGTAGTTAGTATGTAGCATAGCAAGTAGGAGTTACCAACTGCCCACTCCTTCAAAAGGGTAAAGGTGCCCACACACTGGAACGATTTTTTGGCCGATTGTCGATAACTCGTCCGATATATCGTCCGATGTTTACCGATCATTGGTCGAAAATCGTCCGGTTTCGGTCCGATGCGGGATCCCGTGTAACTTTTGCTAAATCTTCTGATTTTACCTGCTGCATGAAAGATCAGAAGATTTAACAAAAGATCCATAGGAACGCACACGGGATCTTTGGTAAAGATATGTGCTTGCCTGAAATCTTTTGTCCAGGACAGGCAAAAGATTTAAAGGCTAATTTATGCGCACATCTTTGGATCGCAGATCTTTCTAGTGTGTGGGCACCTTAAGTTACACAGCTGTAACTGAACGGGGGCAGGATGGCCTCCGGACAGCTGGGATTCCAACTTACAGGGGCTATTCTCCCTCGTGCTGCTCCTGATTTTAGCCATTCTTTTAACAATCCTTCCACTAAAAATTGAGTTATGGTAATCCATTAGCTGTATGAGAAGATTTTGTTTATCCATCCTGAGATCTAGCTTGAGAGCTGTTGGTCCGGCTGGTCGCCCATTATGAATCCTAGTCTGGGGTCCAGTGATCTAACTGGCATTTCTTGGCAGACTAGCATTTCGGTTCCTTATAACACCTCTGCAGCTGGCCAAACCTTTATCTTGCCCAGGGCTCCAGGAGGTCTTAATGCAGCTCTTCTGCCACACTAAATAAATGGGATCTGTCCACAAATCGTATGAATGCATTAGTGGGATGTTTTTTTTTTTTTTAATCCATTGATCTGTTAGATTTGTACTTCCGCAATAAACTGTCTTCAGACTGTTGTTGTCTTTCATTGATTCCTGCTAGGACAGCCCAAACCCTGGCTGGATGTATAGCCGGTGAAACTGTACAGCAGAAAGTATTATCTTATGAGCAGAACTAACGTGCTAATGTGATGATAGTATTTCTTACAGCGCTGAAAGGTTATTAAAAGGGGGATACGTGTTCTTAGTCCTCTCCATATGTTACAAATGTTTATCATGTCCTGTGCAGCAGCTCCTCCAAGTGGCCTCTGTAAAACCAGGTCACAAGCTAATGACTGTCACCGAACACCACTAAGTATTATCTGCAAGGCCCCAGCACAAGAGACAGATAATTCCCAAGGCTCTGCGGTTTGGAGGCCGGGATGCATTAAGTAATGGATCAATTCTAAAAAGCACTTTCCTGTAGGGCATCCGGTGCATGTCCTTGCTATAAATGCTTTTGTAGCTATATATATATTTTTTTTTTTTATGAACGTTCTCCTAGCACAGTAAAGCACAAAGAGACTTTACACATATCCTCAGCAAGAATCCCTGTGCCTGATGGTCAGAGCACAGATGGCATGCACCATAGAATATTGGCCGGTAATCTGTTTGTGTCCTAGAAGATTAGGAAGGTCCTGGTTTTGCATGTGAAATCAGCTGATATTTTGACTAAATTAATTGTCTGCATTGTTTCTGCCCTGAACCCTTCCGCCAGTCTGGGAAGAGGACTGACACGCACACAAGGCGCTTTCATATTGCGTGACACAAGTAAAAGTAATTTTTCTTTTTCTATGAACGATGCCACGAGAACTGGAGCAGGATTTTACTATTAGATAAATATAGTAAGCCAAGCCCTGTGTAGGCAAGACAACTCCTTCATAAGCAGTCACTGATTAAACAGCCTCCTGATGCAGTCATGTGAGCGCTGATGGATCTTCGGGGAAATTGGGAGGATGTGTTGTGGCCTTGTTAGGCCGTTTTGAAAGAAAAAAAAACCCAAACTATTTGTTTGGAGGCCAGAGCGAAGGAACTTGGGAAAGGATGGAACGGTGAAGCAAAAGGCTATTCGATGTACTTGGATACAATGGCCCACTAGGACAATTTAACCGTCATGGATTCTAGAGAGTTTGATCTTCAGGAGGACTACAAGTCACCTTTCAATTTTGACAGTGGAGTCAACAGGAATTACCTGTTCTTGTCGCCCGGTCTGAGCAACACTCCCCCGGATTCACCAACTCGGCAGAGCACGGGTAAATGTCAGACTTTCTCTGCATTTGGGGGACTTATGGGGAGCTTATCTCCAGTATACATAAAGGCGGTGGGCTGGGTGTGATATATAAAGTGGACACCAGAAGGACGACATGATACTGACATGTCGGCGTTGCCAGAATTTCAACATTGCAGTTTTCTATAGACTTCTAAACTAACCGTGAACCCTAACCATAATCACAGCCTACCGCTAACCCTACAACTGGTGAAAAGACAGCTGTCGACATTCACAATGTCAACATTGTCGACTTTCTGATATTGTTGACATTCTAAATTTTGATATTATGTATACCATTTGAGAGAGATGTGTGCACTTTGCTCCTGATAATATATACAGGGGAAAGTCAGCCGTGGTGCAGGCTTTGCAGTGTGATTTCTATGCTCTATTGTTTTAGAATACTGGATATAGTAAGTAAGTTTTTTTAATTTATATAACACACATTCTACCACAGGACTCAAGGTAGTATATGGCATCACAGTACAGCATACATTTTGATTATTATACGCCAAGATGGATGCGGTCATAAGATACACAGACCTTGTAGCCTGTGATGTATTTGTGCTGATTCAAAATTGCAAATCCTGTATGTTTTTTATTTACTGTTGACTGGTGAGCTGGTTTCCTGTCTGAAGTGTAAGCTAAATATCTATATGTGGTACTTTCGGGAGCTTTTGTGCATAATTCTCACATTTACAACATAACTTAAAAAAATGCTGCAGTGAGCTGAAAAGTCTGTTCAAAGGGTCACAGACTGCATTGTACAGTGCAAAGGGTCACAGACTGCATTGTACAGTGCAAAGGGTCACAGTCTGCATTGTACAGTGCAAAGGGTCACAGTCTGCATTGTACAGTGCAAAGGGTCACAGTCTGCATTGTATGCGAACATCTCAACAGCTAATACAGTAAAGTATTTTATGAATGTATCATATGTGCTGCAGACCTTTAATTGATCTAGCATTCTCGCTATGCTGTGGCTCGTACCGTGCATCCAGCAAAGAGCTGGCTAGTGTCTACTATCCCCTAGTATTACATATATAGTGACGGCTTCTAGTATATAAATGTTGCTGCGAAGTGAGATTGTTATTTTATTCCAGGTCATTGCTTTTGTATCTTGACATTGCACCCGTCCCCATAACAACATGACTGGTAAATGATTAGAAAGCGGAGGGCACCTGTAAGCGAACCCGGTTTGCAATTACTTTCCTACTAGCAAAATGCCAGACATAAGAAATCCTGCCCTGTTACCAGCCCGCACACATCAGTGCCTGTGCTCTCAGTGCAAGCCAGAATGTAGAAATGATTAGCTTAGTGCACAGCAGAAACCATTGTGGAAACCATACTCCTAATATTCCGCATATTCCCCAAGGTAGAGCTGTCACATTTCTGTGGTGACAAAACTAATTGACATCATCTGTTTTGGGTGACAGGGCTAGGAATTTGTGATCCGATCACCGCCTCCGGTGATTTTATATTTGCTGTATAATTCATGATGCCTGCATATGGCTGTAACCGCCACCCCCCCCCCCCCCCTTACAGACACATACACACACAATTACCCCCCCCCCCAGTTGTTTATGACTTGAAATACACTATAGTTGACAACTTTTCAATGCAATAGTTTCTTAAATGTATTTCTTATCCATTCTAGGCAAGCCGTGCTTCAGCTGTAAATCTCCTTTTAGTCTGCTGTATTATTTTTTGCTTGTTTGCTTTTACTGTGACATTTTTTCACTTATTGCATTAGAAAACAGCTTTGTTTGCGGAATTCCGTTGATATTGGGTTTTGTGCTGCCTCAGGGTATTTAGTAATGTACTTTTTTATTTATTTTTTTATCTACGCCATTCCAAATTTCAGAGAAAAACATGAATGAGAATAAGGATAGTATTAAGGTTTGCTGGCCCCCTACCATCACTGCACCATTGTGTTAATATTAACCCAAAGTGGCTGATTCAACACAATACGGAATGGGGCAAGTTCAGCCCTGTTCCAATGGTGCGAGGTCTGTGGATGCGCATATGCAGTTCGCAGCAACTAACGTAAACTCTACACTTCTCTAAATACCAACACTGTTCCACATCAGTTGGACCATTGGGGCAGATGTATTAAGCCTTAACAAGAGATAAATGCAAGTGTGATAAGGAGAGATAAACGTCCAGCCAATCAGCTCCGTACTGACTTTTTTCAAACACAACCTGTAACATGGCAGTTAGCAGGTGATTGGCTGGACGTTTATCTCTCCTTATCACCCTTGCATTTATCTCTTGTTAAGGCTTAATGCATTTGCCCCAATATCTCACATCATTAAGCTTTCCCGAGCAGGGCCCTCTCTCCTCTTGTGCTTTTCTTCAGTGTCCTGTCCCCTGATGGAACTGTCTTTATTTTACAATATACCTGTCCTAATTCGCATTGTACTGTTAATCGTTATTTTCTTGTTTGTCGCTCAGAATCCTTGTGGGGCCATATAAATAAATGATAATAATTAATCTGTGCTGTTAATGTTTAAGTAAAGGGACTGGTTAATCCTCACACTTCAAACTTGCATTCTCACTCCTTGCCATGAATGAGTCAACTGAGCTGATATGTTCCATGCAGTAACTCTACTAAAGCTTCTAACAAATGAAAACAGCTGATGTTGTCTATCATTGACTTAGGATGCAATAGAGCAGGCATGTCCAAACTATGGCCCTCCACCTGTTGTGAAATTACAAGTCCCATCATGCCTTGCAACAGTTTTGCTATTAGGGAATGCTTAAACTATGGCAAGGCATGCTGGGATATGTAGTTTCACAACAGCTGGAGGGCCACAGTTTGGACACGCCTGCAATAGACAGATGATGCACAGAAACTGGTTGGTTGCTATAAGGCAAGATCATCTGTTTTTTAGTTTTAGAAGCTTTAGTAAATATTCTCCCATGCTTCTGTTGTCATCCAATTGTCCTGATTGGCATGTTTTAATAGCTCCTCCCACATAAGCACCTCCTCATCTGTGTGTCTAAAATAAAAAAAAAAAATGAATACCGTAATCTCTGACCCTCTCACCAGGTGCACCTAAAATGTTTATTGAGGGCAAAATGTATCTGCTGATGTTGGCCCACATTTATACACAAAAGCAAGTTCTAATAAACTTGTATAAAAGTAAACCTCATGGCTGAGAAAAGCGGACGCTTTTTTAAAAAGAAAGTGAAAAAAGAAAATATGGTAGCTACAATGGCCCTACAACGCAGAAGGCGCTGTCAGCTTAAATTTTTTTTTTATAATGGGGGCCATCTGCCATCCCCCAACATGAAATCATCAATTTCAAGATACTGTAGGCAACCAACTGTAAGCCCAGCACCATCCATATAAAAAAGGGCACATCAAGTGCCAAATCGTAGTGCGCAGCTGCTGGGGGAGCTCGGGAAATTTAGGTTGCCTAATTAGGGCCTTATCACTGATAGCTCACAAGTTAAGTATAGGAATTGGTATTGGAGGTTTCAAGTTCAAATCTCTTGCTTGAAGTGTTAAGTATCTAATTTACTGTAAAGAAATAGAAACCTTGTTTAACATCATACATTATCAGTATTTCTGAGCCAATGTTTTTTGATTAATGGTACTACTGATGATTTTTTACTATGTCCCATCCCTACTTCAACCTTCTAAATGGGGTGAATGAAAATAATGGGTGTATTTTAGTTGAGTATGAACAAATCCGTTATTTAGGTATTATGATATTTTCATTTTAAGTGAAGTTTTTAAACCAATAACTACTCACCCCTACATAATCATTTGTAAGGGATGGATAGAGATGGTTACGGCCCAGGTCTGAAAATACTAGGTTCCTAAATGGAGGCCTGCATAGTAACTACTCTCAGCAATTCGGTGCATACCAGGATGTAATACAGATGACTGAGTTTGAATATTTTTTTTTTTTGACATATCGTTAACCAGAGTGCTTCCTGCGCAAGGATTTCATACCGGCTCAAATATGAATTTTACAGGTTATCATTTCCAACTTTCAGGCTTTATACAAGATGCATGTTATGTAATAAGGAAATAATGTTATTTGTAACCCATAATTTGTCCCATTGTAGCTACTAATTTATTTTTTTATCATTAGATTTGCTGAAACCTGAATCTGTACCGGAGGGAGAAGATGCAGCAGCTACTGTGGTGGACGCCTTAACGGAGGAGGAACAGGAACACCTAAGGAAAGAACTTGAGAAGGTGACGTGATGGCAGATTGATATCCTTCAATGTTCCCTCAGTAGGACCAAATATTTACCCTCTGTCTTGGAATAAGACCTGGTGCCACATGTTGAGCTCAATGCAAAGGATAAGAACTGGGGCCAGTGTGGCATAATGCAGTGAGGAGTTGTGAACTGTGGGTGAAGGACTGGAGTGCTCCCTGTCGTCTTTCACTGTTTTAGAGACCAGGGGGTTTATTTAATAACTTGCGAGGTACAAACTGTGTGGGAATTCTGAGGAGTGTGCCTTCAAGTGGCAATCACTGACAAACCACCAAAGTGGAAAAACCACCCAACATTAATTAAGCATCAGCCAATCAGCTCCTAACTACCATGTTACAGGCTGTGATTGAAAAAGGACAGGAGCCGATTGGCTGGTACTTTATCTGGCTCCAAGGCTTAGTAAATAGTCCCCTATACCTCTAATGGCCCATACACACGGTTCGATGTGGTCTATTTTTCTATTTGATTTTGCTTATATAGGCAAAATCTAAACTGAATGGGCATCGAGGGGTTTTTAGCTGCATTCAATGCTGATTCGATCCTGATGTGCAGCCATGCGGCATCAAAATTGAATAGACAAGTAGACTGTGCTGCAAGACTATACTATATAGTTCAAATCAAATGTGTTTTGCTTGCCATTCAATTCGATCCCAATCAAAATTGCACTGTTTGATCACTCCTTTAAGGTGCATACATACTGTACAATTTCATTCATTTTGGCCCTTCTGAACGTGTGTACACTGACCAATTTTCCTTGAACCCAGTGTCCTGGACGAAAAATGCTGAGGAAAGACGAACAATCTAGCTACAGTCTATAGGCTTTTTTTTTTTTTTCTTAAGATATCCACATTGAGCTGTATGCACAGTTGATGAACAACTGGCAGGTACGCTTATCATCCTTCGTCGCATAGACACTGAAAGATATTTTGACCAAGATCGTTCAGAAAAGCCAAAATGGCCGAAATTGGGCAAAAATATTGTACAGTGTGTATGCACCTTACGACTCACACTTGTACATGAAAGGGAAGACTTCTACTTTTATATGCATATAGTCACAGATGCGATTACATCAAAATGTGGTTATGAATATGCAAACATTCCAAAATGCCACCAAGAAATGAAGCCCAAAATACTTCCCAAGCATTTTGAATAAGGGGTGTTCAACCTGTACTACTACAATATTAAACCTGGTCTATTCTGTAAATGTTCCTCACTAATTATATAAAATATGGTTACAGTATCGTAGGCTTTTTTGTCTGATTCAATTTAAAATGTGGGACATTCTAATATTGTGTAGGTAGAAGAAGAGATCGAAACCCTGAATCAAGTGCTAGCTGCGAAAGAGAGGCATCTAGCGGAGATAAAGAGGAAGCTTGGCGTAACCACATTGACTGAACTGAAGCAAAATATTTCCAAAGGACTGCAAGATGTGGCCTCCACCAACATGTAAGCTCAGTCCTAAAACTCTCAACCAGCATTTCTATGGCATGACCCACAGTTAGAAGCAAATTATATGAAGAATCTTGCATTGCAATTTAGAAACCGGTTAGGACACATCCCTTCCTTAAGATAACTCTCTGCATGTTTTACATCTTCCTGTGACAGGGTCACTGTCACAATGTGAGCATGTAAATGGATACAACGTGAGCAACAGAGTAAGCTTTAGATCATAGAAGGAGCAGGATCCCCAGCAGCACAGAGTATATCAGGAGATGAGCGATGTGTCCGTGAGGACAGGGCTGCATGTAACGGGCAGCAGCACAATGTGAATAGGCAATGGAGGCAACTGGGAAATAGTGGAAGGAACGGGTTCAGGAAAATGAGTGTTGGCACCTCTAAATGAAGTTTCATGTGACTGGGTTCTCCTGCATTGTGTTCACCAGGTACAGGAAGACATCAGAAACTCTGTCCCATGCAGGGCAGAAAGCCTCCGCTGCCATTTCCACGGTTGGGTCAGTCATTACGAAAAAGTTGGTGGATGTAAAGTAAGTATCTAAGCAAATACATTTCCCAAGGACCTTTTTCTGCTATACTGTATTTATAATGTTACATCACCCCTTGCAGAGCCAGATTAAGGTCCAAATGGGCCTGGAGCTGAAAATGATCAAGGGCCTATTATGCGCAATAATAGGGGTTGTGGCCAGCACCTAATAATGTGGGGGGCGTGACCAGTGTTCTGTTTGGGTGGTCTGCTCATGGGTGTGTCTGTATTTGTGTAAATACTTTCATCTAATTATATATGCCTGGAAAAGACAGGGTGCTGGCATAAGAAAAATGCAGGGAGACATATTGGTGGGTGCACTCCAAAGGTGCACCAACAGGATGCTGATGTCCTAAGATACTTGCGGGGTGAGGCGGCACTACAGTCATAAAAAATATACTGAAAGACGAAACTTGGTAGACAACATTTCAGCACCTTTTATGTGGTCACCTAAGTTTACCACACCATATACCCCTTATACAAATCATGCAACACAATAGTAACCCCCTTATACTGTACTTGCCTCTTAAACATTATGCCACATGCAGTGGCGGATTCAGGGGGGGGGGGCACCCGGGCACGTGCCCCCCCTGTCATTTATTTTGTAGCTGAGGGCCAGGGCTTTCCAACGAGCCCAGCCCCGTGTCTCTAGCCCCCCGGGAACCGGAGATATCGCCTGGCAAACCTGTAACATTTTTTCCCCATAGGATAATATGGGACCCCTCAATTCCGACCCCCCACCCGGTTCCGGCGGCTGCCAGTTCCTGCCCTGGCATCACAGAAGCTTGTGGTTGATTTCAATCAATTCCAAATCGCTGGGCCTTCAATATGATACCAGGCTGGTCCAAATCGGTCAATCAGTTCCAGAGATATTGCGTGTAAACCGATTTTTTTTATTTTTGAAATGTAATTTCATGGCTGTTCATGTTCTTTGAGGGTAGATTACTCTGGAACCAAACGTTCCAGTTTCACTGGACCAAAATCATTCAAAGCCCACTCAAAAGTTCTTCAATATAATACTTGTCTCATGTAAATGGGTCAGTTGGTTCCAAAGATGTAGCCGGTTAAATGAGATAACTGGTTAAAGGGGGGAGGGGTGGTTTTCTCTACCCCTCACACCAGAAAATGCAGGGACTAGGCTGGTGTAAAAGGGGCCAACCTGGGAATGCATTTTCTGGTGTGAAAGGGGTATTATTTCAAATAGCCGGGACCCGCAGTGCTCTGAATACAGCCAGGCTCTGCCACTGTCAATGGCTATCACTTCTGCCTGGCGGCTGTCCCCCATTTACCACGAGCATGTATTCCCCCTTGGCAATGAGCATGTAATCCCACATGGCAACGAGCATGGAACCTCTGGCAATGAGCATGGAACCCTTAGCAATGAGCATGTAGATAAGCAGCACTTATGTAGCATAATTTTTAATAGGCATCATGGTGTTTGGCATAATACATAATGGACATAATTGTGTGTAACTTAACGTGTAATGGACATTATGGTGTAAATGTTTAATGCGCGCCTTTGGTGGACAATGTTCCTGTTTATGAAGCGTATTATGAATTTTGGCTAAATCTGTGTGGCATTATTCTGGCTCAATCTGTGTGGCATTATGTGAATTTTGTCTCAATCCGTGTTTCATTTTATGCATTTGGCTCAATCTGTGTGGCATTATGTGAATTTTGTCTCAATCCGTGTGGCATTATGTGAATTTTGGCTCAATCCGCTTGGCATTATGTGAATTTTGGCTCAATCCGTGTGGCATTTTATGCATTTGGCTCAATCCATTTGGCATCATGTGTAAGGGGCAAGTATAATGGGGTCTAGTATTTTGTTGCATAATGTGTAGAAGTTGTATATGGTGTTGACACGCACCCTGTTGAGTGGCCACACACCCTTTTTCGGAGCGTGCCTTTGGCGCGCGCACAACTACATCCTTCACTTTTGACGCCATGGTGGGCCTGCGCACTTTAAATGCCAGTCCTATACTTAATTCCATTCCCACCCTCTCCTGCCGCTCTCTTAGCATGTACACTGGCACCACTAACACCACCCCTCCCCCACCCAAACCCTTTTTTATCATGGTGCCCCCCCTGTCATTTTATTCTGGATCCGCCCCTGGCCACATGGAATGAGCCAAAATTCACACTGGCACATGGATTGAGTCAAAATTCACATTATGCCACACAGATTAAGGCAAAATTCACATTTTGCCACATGGATTGAACCAAAATACACACTATACCAGGCATGTCCAAACAGTGGCCCTCCAGCTGTTGTGAAACTATACGTCCCAGCATGCCTTGACATAGTTTAAGCATTCTCTAATAGCAAAATTGTGGCAATGCATGATGGGACTTGTAGTTTCACAACAGCTGGAGGGACATAGTTTGGACATGCCTGCACTATACCAAACAGATTGAGCAATAATGCACAATATGCTCCATAAATAGGGGCATTGCACGCCGAAGGCGCGCTTTAAAAATTTACACCATAATGCCCATTATATTTTAAGCCACACACATAATGTCCATTACGTATTATGCCAAACACCATAATGCCTATTAAAAATTATGCTACATAAGTGTTGCTTACCTACATGTTCATTGCCAGGGGTTCCATGTTCATTGCCAGGGGTTGGATGCTCATTTCCAGGGGTTCAGCCGCCGCCGGGCAGAAATGACAGCCATTGACAGCCGGGCAGAGAGCAGGGGGCTGCCCAGCTGTATTCAGAGCACTGCATGTCCCGGCTATTTGAAATAATACGCCATTCACACCAGAAAATGCAGTGATTTACCCGGGAATATGGTCCCAGGATCATGCAGGGACATTCCCGGACTGGCCCCTTTTACACCAGCCTAGTCCCTGCATTTTCTGGTGTAAGGGGGAGAGAAAACCACCGCCGCCACCCTTTAAACAAACAGCTATATCTTCGGAACCAACTGACCCATTTACATGTAGGCTTCAAATGATTTTGGTCCCGTGAAACTGGGCCGTTTGGTTCCGGAGAAATCTGTCCTCAAACAACATGAACAGCCATGAAATTACATTTCAGAAATGAAAAAAAAATTGGTTTACCCGCAATATCTCTAGAACCAATGAACCCATATGGGCCAGGTATCAGATTGAAGGTTCGACTGAGATCAACCTTGAGCTTCTGTGATGCCGGAGGGGGAACTGGCAGCCGTTGGAACCGGGTGGAGGTCGGAATTAGCGGGTCCCATGTTATTCTATGGGGACAACATTCCAGGTTTGCCTGGCAGTATTTCCGGTTCCCGGGTGGCTAGCGACGCGGGGCTGGGCTCGTTGGAAAGCCCTGGCACTCAGCTAAAAAATGGGCCTACTTGGAGAGTGGGCCTGAAGCTGTAGCTCCATCAGGCCCATTGTTAATCCGGCCCTGACCCCTTGGTTTGAATAAGGTGACTTTTCAGATAGACAGAATATTGTATCTAAACTTACGTTACTCTAAAATAATTTAGTTCAATTCACTATGGTACCCATAGGGGTATTCAATCATTGCCGGTTTTTAGTATGTCTTTCACCCATGCCATTTCACTTATTATTTTTTGGTCTAATGAACATGGGTGAAAACGGATAGAAATTCACAAAAATCCGTGGATCCACAGCATATTCGGCGATCCACACTGTTTTCACCCGTCCTTTTTTTTCCGCAAAGGTGAAGAATTGGCGCAGAGGTTTCATAGGGCGAATCTATTTTGTCCTAAAAACTGGCGTAAATTGCTGTTTTTGCACCTGGCGAAAATTTTTTGGTAAGCATTGAATACCCCCTTATGTATTAACCACTTGAGTGGTATGCCCGGAGATTTTCCGGGCTCAGCTGCGCTGCCGCAGCGGGCTGTCCCGGAAAATCTCCGGGCATACCACTAATAGACAATAGGTGCGCACCAGTGGTGTCCAGGTGTGCACCACTGGCGCAGCACCTCTAGTGATCACCCCCCCCCCGCCACAAACTTGTCCCCCCCGTCACCTCTGCTCCGGCGATCGGCTCGCCGGAGCTCCACTGACCCGCCCGCCACCTAGCCGCCCGTCACTCATTTTACAGTGACGTCGGCGGCAGGCTCGGGTATGGTCGGCGCGGCTCGGGGGGACTCGGGAGCGCTCAGGCACCCGAGTCCTTCCGAGCCACCGAGATCATCCCCCAGCCTGCCGCCGACGTCACTGCTCAATGTGACAGGCGCCGCAGCTTAGGGGGAAGAGAGGCAACAAGGAAGCTCCGGCGTACTAACGCCGGTGCACAGGTGAGGGAGGAGGGCTTCCAAATGCCTGTGGTGGGTTTTGCTGGGGCAGGACAAACCTGCCCTGGCAGGTTTGTCCCGCCCCAGCAAAACCCACCACTCAAGGGGTTAATAGCTTTACATTTTATTTATATTTGTTTGCAGGGGAAAAAATGCAGAAAGGCTGTTTTCCACATTGTCTTTGTGATATTTTACTACTGCTTCATGTTTGGGAGAGGGGGGAGGGGCTGAAGCTCATGCACATGTACAGCTTCATATGTATCACTGTTGCCCTTACTATGACTCACCACTTTCATGACTCTTAACAGTTATATAACTAAACTTATTTATATTTAACTGTCATTATTTCACGGTTTAATTTTCATGCATTTCTGTGTGCTGATGCTTTCGGCACTTAGGGGCTTACACACGGGGCTATTTTCACCCCATTTCTAAGCGATCTGATTAGATTGCTTAGAAATGCAGCACTGATCTCTGTGTGTATAGCCCCGCGTCGCCGTGATTGCACTGTCTTTCCTGCTAGATCATGGGGCTTTGCCTATAAATGATAAAGCATGATTGCTCAGCACACATCACAGTACACCCGCGATGCTGTGTGCTGAGCAATCATGCTTTAATCGCTCAGCACAGGCTCCCCCACTATCTGTATCCTGACTGCATCTTTTTAAAATGACTATTAAGCTTAGACTGGATAGTTATCTCCCTGAATTGTCCGTGCCTACCTTAATTTGTATTTTAGCGAACACATAGGGCAGGTATTTAATGCCGAAAACAAACCATCCTCTTCGCCTAACCCCCTCACCGGCGGCATTGAATACTGCCCTATGTGTTCCCTAAAATACAAATTAAGGTAGGCACGGACAATTCAGGGAGATTCCCCTGAATGGCGAGGGTCGCAGCTAATGCAACGGGCCCGCTGCATATAGTGGTGACCCTTGCCGTTTTGAACGCCGCACCCAACGCTTCCACCTTGCTGGAAAAACCCAGCGAGGTGGAACGGCGAGTGTAGGGGGGCCGGTTGAATACTGTCCCGATGCCTGCAATAGGCACTGCTCGCCATCACAGCTCCCCATAGGTCATTGACTATAACCCATAGTGCTAAATCTTTCCAGATAATACAACGATACTAATATCTAATATAATGTCTGCCTTGTTTATTTGCCTATTTATTATAATAAAGACTTTGCTTTCCATTTTGGATCTGGTGTATATATGCTAAGCTGTAGTTGATGGTAATGACTTTGTTTCTATACATTCCACAACGCTCTAGACTCAGAGTATGTACATGTCTATCTGCATTTCTTGCCATTAGTGTGCCCTCTGATCACCAGTGTAATACAGGCTGGCAAGGATCTGAGACACGACTCCAGTTATTGGGCCTTATCCAGAGTTGGACGCAAATCAGATTTTTATTTATATAGTCGAGCAATTAGCGGCCAGCTGAGCATGCGCCCGAGTTGCGCTGTGGTAGTCTTGTGATGCAGTCACAGAGAGGACTTATGTCACGGTCTGTGGAAGGCCGGTAACGATTTAGGGCATTAAAACTTAAGATATGTTGAGACTATATGCCCAGAAGCTGGCATTTGCATATTTTGGCACATTCGCTGCGCCCACATTTGCTGCTGTGGTGACATTAGCATATAAATCTGAATCAGGCCCATAATCCACATCTTTATATTTCCAGCTTTGATGCCTTATATTTTCTCTGATTAATTCTTGCTATCTCTTTTTCCCTTAATGCTGCCCGATAGTATACGGTCTATACAGCATTCAATTAGTATGCCTGCTATGAGGTAATGTATGTAGCTGTCAGCCTTGTTAGAAGTGTGCATATATTATGTCTTGTACAAATCCAACCGCTTCATATCATTTGTGGGGTTTCCTGGTGTAGTAGCAGAGATTCTGGTCATGGTAAGTTCCTAGGTTGCAGGTGACAGGAACAGTGGTGGCACTAATGTAACAGGGTTTCCTGAGGTCTGGGCCCTAACTGCTCACATTTCAGAGATGTTTCTGAAGACTTGTAAGGTGGTAACAGAGGCTTTTCTAGTAGCAATTACAATGTCTCTATAAACCTTATTTTACCACAGGGGTGCAGAGGAAGAATAACTGACATGCTATGTTTCTTTACCTGTGATTCATAATCGCTTTAGATCAGCTTGCACATTATTAAACAATGGTGAAGATATTAACGGGCAGATGTTTTAAGCCTTGGAGAGATCAATTACCAACTGCCATATTACAAGCTGTTTGAAAAACGATGAGCTGCAGGGGCGTAACTATAGCACCGCAGCCCCCGCCACCGCGGGGGGGCGCTGTGCATGTGGGGGCACCGGGGGTTGCGGTGCTATAGTTAAACCCCCCTCAATCCCCCGCAGACTTACCTATCGCGCTGGTCCCGGCGGCTCCGTTCTTCTGCTGAGGACCACCACAAAATGGCCACCCCCATATAGCACACAGTTCTCTGAAACTGTCTGCTGTATGGGGGCGGCCATTTTCTGGTGGTCCTCAGCAGAAGAACGGAGCCACCGGGACCAGCGCGATAGGTAAGGCTGTGGGGGATTGAGGGGGGGTTTGCATGGGCGGCGGGGTAGGGGTGCTCGGCGGGGCGGCGGGGTAGGGGTGCTCGACGGGGGGGGGGGGGCGCCCAAAACGTAGCTACGCCACTGATGAGCTGGTTATTAATTTCTCTCTGCTTCATATCTCTCCACTGCTGAATGGAAAAATTATTGTGTGTGAATATTTCTGGCCGTTTAAGTAACATGATAGGTACATTGACGACAGTCAAGTATTTATTATTGTTCTAATTTTCCTTCTTTATATATTTCCATAAGGATTCTGCAGCGCCTAGCAAACTACATAGATAGATACCTTGCAAACCAAAAGGGAGATTTATCAAAGTTTGGAGAGAGCTTAAGTAGAGGAAGATAATTTACCAGCCAGTCCCTGTCCTCTTTCAAACACAGCAGTGAGGAGCTCATTGGTTGCACTTGATCTCTCACCAAGCTTTAAAACAACACCCCCCAATTGCTGCTATGATATGGCAGGACCATTATGTAATAGGCTGTGATATGCTGGCCACCGCAAAGTTTGTGTTTGATTGCTGCTAGATCTAATCAGCCAATAGTAAAAAAAATAAAAAATAAAAAATAAATGCACCTGGTTGTGTAATACAACTAACTGTAGTTTTAAAATGCGGGGACCAGAAAATCATACTGTAGCCTGTGGACCCAAGTGTTCTGTATACTGTACATTATTCCATTATCCTATGTTGTCTGCATGAAGGGGAAGTGATCTCTGCATTTCACTGCCCCCTTTACTTGTGTTTAAATAACTTTTGATACTATTAGTATATAGATCACCAATGTGACATATGTTGTTGTTTTTCCCCCTCCCCAGGAACTCTCCCACTTACAAGTCTTTTGAAGAGAAAGTGGAAAACTTGAAGGTGGGGTTTTAAATTGGCTTAGCAGGGACAACATGGAAAGAAGTGAGTCGCACACCCAGTCTGAATGTGCCGGCATCTAGCGACTTCTCCCACACTGTGCATGTGTCGCGGCTGCCTGTGCATGTGTACAAGCAATTCAGAGTAATACACATCTCAGCCCTTTCTCTGTGGGCCCATAAATGGGTGATCTTCGCAAACATGCTAATAAATGAGCAAACCATTTGATGTGCCTGCATCTGGTGTGGGGTCAGTGTAAGCACTGAGGATATTGATGGCAGCTGCTCTTGTGGACATGGAACCGTGGTGGTGTAGTCGTATAGATCTGCATGACTCCAAATACGGGTGTATAGTCCATTAGCATTACGTTCATAGCCGGCTTCCAGAAGTGTGCTCACATTACGTACTATTCAGAATCAGGCTCTTAGGGGCCCATTTATTATTAGATTGCATATGCAATGCGATCATCTGGGTGGCATTTACCACCCAGGATCAAATTGCAATATGCGACCCTTTTGGTTGAATGTATCAGGTCCCTGCGCTCTGCTTCGCTGGATTAGCGCTGACCGCACTGCCTCGCCTGCAGTCCAATCGATGGACCATAGGCTACAATGGGCTACCACCATCTCAGAATGGCGGTAGCCCCGGGACCCACTGCGATGCTGCCTGTTATTGATAGATCGGGCAACTTCATATCCCTCATAGTAACCTATGGGAGATGCGGCCGTGTGAGCAGGGCAGGAGGGATCTGCAACAGGTATCGGAGATTCCTGCAGTCCCTCTTTAGTGATACTTAATATTTGCGGCTAACCCCTGAAAACCGGTACTTTTGGGGAATTTGCCGCAAATATTATATGATAAATGGGCCCCTTGATGTTTTAATTAAATAAAAATATCTTTCTGTAGCTATTAAAGTTTGGTAATTAGGTTAGAAGAAATGCATGTTCTCCCATTCAAGTGTATTACATGTATCTTTCAAATACATATCTTGCTTTAGTTTACCTGAAATATAAGTGACAAGTCTTCTCTGTATCCTTCCATATACAAAGGGTACTGCTGAGCTGGTGTAAATATCAGCATTTCTTCTTTACCCCACAACCAAATTTTAAATACTCCAGAATCTTTAGAAAATTCTTTACAGTTACAACCGTGTCAACCCAGATTACAAATGAAAAAGAAATGCACAATGTACACTGCTCAAAAAAATAAAGGGAACACTAACAGAACACATCCTAGATTTGAATGAATTAAATATTCTTATTAAATACATTGTTCTTTACATAGTTGAATATGCTGACAACAAAATCACACAAAAATTATCAATGGAAATCAAATTTATTAACCCATGGAGGTCTGGATTTGGAGTCACACTCAAAATTAAAGTGGAAAAACACACTACAGGCTGATCCAACTTTGGTGTAATGTCCTTAAAACAAGTCAAAATGAGGCTCAGTAGTGTCTGTGGCCTCCACGTGCCTGTATGACCTCTCTACAATGCCTGGGCATGCTCCTGATGAGGTGGCGGGTGGTGCAATGTGGCGTTAGTGGATGGAGCGATACATGATGTCCCAGATGTGCTCAATTGGATTCAGGTGTGGGGAACGTTGAATTAGTCTTGCATTAGGAGGAACCCAGGGCCAACCGCACTAGCATATGGTCTCACAAGGGGTCTGAGGATCCCATCTCGGTACCTAATGGCATTCAGGCTACCTCTGGTGAGCACATGTAGGGCTGATGCCACCCCACACCATTACTGACCCACTGCCAAACTGGTCATGCTGGAGGATGTTGCAGGCAGCAGAATGTTCTCCTTGGCATCTCCAGACTCTGTCACGTGCTCAGTGTGAACCTGCTTTCATCTGTGAAGAGCACAGGGTGCCAGTGGCGAATTTGCCAATCTTAGTGTTCTCTGGCAAATGCCAAACGTCCTGCACCGTGTTTGGCTGTAAGCAAAACCCCCACATGTGGACGTCGGGCCCTCATACCACCCTCATGGAGTCTGTTTCTGACCGTTTGAGTAGACACCTGCACATTTGTGGCCTGCTGGAGGTCATTTTGCAGAGCTCTGGCAGTGCTCCTCCTGTTCCTCCTTACACAAAGGCGGAGATATCGGTCGAGTTGCTGGGTTGTTGCCCTCCTACGGCCTCCTCCACATCTCCTGATGTACTGGCCTGTCTCCTGGTAGCGCCACAATGCTCTGGACACTACGCTGACAGACACAGCAAACCTTCTTGCCACAGCTCGCATTGATGTGCCATCCTGGATGAGCTGCACTACCTCAGTCACTTGTGTGGGCTGTAGACTCCATCTCATGCTACCACTAGAGTAAAAGCACCACCAGCTTTCAAAAGTGACCAAAACATCAGCCAGAAAGCATAGGAGCTGAGAAGTGGTCTGTGGTCACCACCTGCAGAACAACTCCTTTATTGGGGGTGTCTTGCTAATTGCCTTTAATTTCCACCTGTTGTCTATTCCATTTGCACAACAGGATGCAAATTTGATTGTCAATCAGTGTTGCTTCCTAAGTGGACAGTTTGATTTCACAGAAGTGTGATTGGCTTGGAGTTACATTGTGTTGTTTAAGTGTTCCCTTTATTTATTTTTTTGAGCAGTGTATATGGCATAGCAATGTTACAGTTGGGACAGCATGGCTCCCAAGTTACAATGCGTTACCACACCCTGTGTAGAATGTTGCCTTATCTCTGATCAGTCAGTGCAAACATTTGAACTGTTGCCTTATAGGGAGGACATTCCTCACAAAGAACTTTATCTTCACATTCCATACACATGTCACCATCTAGTGGTAACAAAATATATTTACTGAAGCAGGGGAAACTTTTGTGAGTGCTTGCTTGAAAAGGGCTGGTGTCATTCATTTATCACTGTTATGCTGCCCATACACTAGGCCGATATTGCATACAATCCTTTGATTGCATCTGTTCGATAAATCAAAGGATTGTATGGACATCGAATGGGTCCCCTGACACGATGCACGGGCCCACCGATCACATATCGCGTTGATGGATAATATTTGCTGCACATAATATTTATTGAATTTGCTGAGCGATCAGGTGCTTTTTAACCAATCGCTCGAATGCAATCAGTGGGTGGGGGGTGGAGGCAGCGCTTTCAGCAGAGTCAGTTCGGGGAGAGGGAGCCAGAGCATTCACTGGCGGCATCCGTCAGAGTAGTGTAGCGCTGTGAAGGAGCACAAGTCGGGGGGGGGGGGGGGGGGCAGCAGTGGCAGCAAAACAAAAAAAAACAGTTCTCTCAGCCAATCAGGGGGCCACCCATTGTTTGAATTTTTTTTTTCAAATTCTGCCACCACACTTATCTGTGCTGCCCGCTAGCGCTACACTATTCCTTCACCCGCCCTCTTCCAGCACTCAATGCACCATAAGATGCGATATCACATCACATCCGATCGCACATACGCATATGAGCACAATTGTGCCTAGCCCCCATCTAGCCCAGGGGCATTCAATCTGTGGCAGTTTTCCGTTACTTTGGCATGACAGGGTGGAATGTATAGTTCCACAGCAGCTGGAGAGCCACAGGTCGGCCAACCCCCCAAATTAAACTGTTTCTATTGCATTTTATAACAGCAAAATCTATTCAAGTACACCTAAATGCTCCTATTGTATCACTGCAACTTTTAGCACTTATATTTTAGTGTAACAGACTAGAATGGTAGCCGATACATTGCCTCAAACTTCCAGTCTGGTCTGTGTCCTTCATTACATTATCTCTGTTGTGATAATAATGTTTTTCTTTGCTACAGTCAAAGGTTAGCGGCAACAAACAACCAGCTGGGGACTTTGGGGAAGTGCTGACCTCTGCCGCCAACGCCAGTGCTACAGAAGACCTGACAGAAAAGGATCTCGAAACCCAGTGAAATCACCATTGTATTCGGCCAACACTGAAAGATGCTGCAAGAAAATAGAAAGCACATCCAGAGCGCCCTCTTGTGTTCCCAATGGACATTTCCCTTGTCTCTAGTTCTCTCTGCCTTGTGTCACATGTGACACATAGCCATCACCTGTTGTCAGTGGATAGATAAGTATTTTGTGGGCAAAGCCAAGATGTAACCATGTAGATTCACCAGGAATGAGTGACCCTACTTGGGCATCATCTCCACTGCATATAGGTGATGGGTGCACTTTAACCTTAGGTAGTGACCTGTTTTGCACTAAATGGGTTGAATAGCATGTTCTGTGTTAGTGTAGTTATCCCAATAATGTGTGGCGGGCACTTAATACACATTACTCCTTTACAAACTGCCAAAAATGTGTTACACTGGATTGTTACTGTATAGATTGTAGACGCTAATGGACCCGGGACAGAATAAGTGCTGTAATAATTGCACATATCTGTACGGCTTTCAGCTCCGTTATTCTGCATTTCCTCCTGCTCCAAGAACAACATTACTGTCGCACCCAGGCGCTCAGAAACAGAAACCCACAACTGCTGTATTGCCGGAAGGTCGATGAGCTTCTATATTTTCCATTTTATCCACTTTTAGCCTTTTACTCTGATTCTCCAATTCCCACTTGTGTATAATATGCAAAAGGAGATTTGCAGGGGAAAAGATATTACAATTCTGGGAGTAATTTGTAGAGAGATGTCTCCCATCCTTGTCTTCTCTTCTATTAGAGTTCATGTATAATGCATAATTCATCCAAGATCAATAGAATCAGTGGATCCCAAACAGCATCAAGCCTTAATGCTTGGACAGGGAAGAGATTGTACATGTGGGGTATCACCTGTCCGATATCCCTGACACTACAGCTCATCCATTCCCTAGGATACAGTGACTAGTTCCTAGTGATCCGATAATCTGTGCACTCGTTACTGTTGCTTCAGCCCACACAATGACTGTCCCTGATAACTTTGGTTCAGCCAATAAAATGTATCCTACAACTTTACTTTGTGCGTTTGGCTTTCTTCTGGGTTTCGCCCCCCAAAAAATAAGAATCACTGCCAAGATAGAAAGAAACAAGTTAAGGCTTTGCATTTAGTAGGGGTTGCAGGATGGGATGTAATATACAAATACCATTATTTACAGGTGGAATCTTCTATTTACTATGACTTACTGGTAGAATTGGTTATATAATAATGTATCTGCAATGTAACATTTTATGCATTGCAGTGATGATTGTTGTGGGTTAGGTCTAAATTGTAGTGGGCTAAAGGACCCCCTCACATTACAGGGGAGGAGATGGGGTGGAGAGAGAAGGAGCAAGGTTGGAGAAGGGTTCCAAACAGACCCTCGCGGGCTTGCTTCGCTAGCCATGCTTCGGGCAAGGTGTCTTGCTTCGCTCGCCACCTGGTTACTAAAGGCAACCAGTGGTGCTGTGGATAGTGAAGGATCAAGCCCCCGGCCTTGCTCCTCCCCCTGGGTGTGGAAGGTCCTTTAGCCCACTACAATTTAGCATCTACCGATTGTTGTGAAGAGGCTTAATTGAGCACGTTAGCTTTTCTTATATGGTTTACTGTACTGTTATATTTTTTTCAAGTTCTGTAGTTGTGATCCCCACATCCAATAGGAATTCAGATAGGTTATTGCTTTTTATTGGGAGTAAAGAAAGTGTATTTAAGGAATGTTCCACAACCAAACTAAGTTTTGTAAAACTTCCCAGTTTAATAAAAATGAAATGTTCTGATAAATCGGTTTTCTTTGTTATTTTCTTTTCTTCTTGTTTTTTAAATTCAAACAAAACATTTTTTGTAAACAACATATCGTTCTACAGCTGTATATTTTCTCCTCAATGAGCAATATTTAATAGTGGTCCTTATTCTGGTTCACTCGCAACCGCAAATTCCTTCTCAAATGGACAAAACCATGTGCACTGCAGGGGGGCAGATGTAACATGTGCAGAGAGAATTAGATTTGGGTGCGTTATTGTGTTTCTGTGCAGGGAAAATACTGACTGCTTTATTTTTTCACTGCAATATAGATCTCACTTTGAAGTAAAACCCCACCCAAATCTAATTCTCTCAAGTTACATCTGCCCCCCTGCAGTGCACATGGTTTTGTCCATTTGAGAAGGAATTATCTCTGAGTGAACCAGAATAATGGCCATTATCTCACCAGTTGTCTGTGTGACCTGGTGCGAATGCCATCCACAATTCCCCCCCAAAAAACGGTGTCCTCACCATGAAGTCCAACATTGGGTTTTGTGTGCCTGTTGTCCGTATTTCATGACTTTATTGATACAGCTATTGTGAGTGACCGTGTTTGCCCTGGGCTATTTGGTCACACTTCAATAGTGTCACATGCAATATTTTGTGTATTCAAGCAATGCACCTGTTCTCACCACTTCATCTATAACACAGCTGGGAGAACTGTTCTGTATCTTTAGGGCCTAATTCAGCATTAGTTGTAATTTACCGAATTTCTTAAAAATGATAACTGCTGGTGTAAGGCAGCTGAGGGTTACCCAGCTCAGTACAAGGTCGCCACACTCACTGGGCTGCTCCCCATGATGCAAAATATAGCATTTGCATTGAAGAATTGCGAGCGCTATGCTGTACAACAAAGCGCTTGCACATTACCGGTAGCCCCGAAGCTGCACAGACTAGATGCAAAGGTGGAAGCAGGGGTTGCTGTTGAGTATGACGCAGCCGCCTTCCATCCCACCCCCTAACGGACTAGACACTCCTCCGTCAAGTTTTATTTCTCGCTGATATATGGACCGCATAGTGTTTTTTTTTTTTTTTCAACATTCAATCTGTATTTCAAATTTTCATATTAATAACAAAGGGGTAAACAAAAAAAACAAAAAAAAAAGGGGATAACAAAGGGAAAGGGGAGTGGGAATTGAGGGAGCAGGGCGTACAGAGGTATTAATGATTTAGAGTAATAACAAAGGAAAAGACAAAGGACAAAAGATAAGCAAAATACATTGAATATGTTAGACATCAGAGGCCGTTGAAAGTGACTCGTTTAAATCAAAAGGAGAAGGCTGAGACTGTGACATGGTATCTGTTGATGTAACTCCCTTTCCCTCTGTGACATAGACATGCCATGGGAGCCATTTCATAACCGGAGAAGAGAGTACTGTGGAGTAAGAGACACCTTTGGTTTCCATTTCAAAATTGAATTGAGTTTTAGAGACCACTTTGTCAAATGGGGTTATGAAAGGGGATTTCCAGTGTAGGGCAATAGTGGCTCTGGCAGATAGTAGGATATGGCCTAAAACATAGCCAATGTAATAGAGCCACAGAGGGGTCCGGAGATAGTGTGAGACCTAGGACTTCAGATATGAAGGTAAACACTTTAAGCCAAAAGGGATGTATAATAGGGCAATCCCAAAAAACATGAAAAATGGTACCTTCGTGGCTGCAGAGGCGCCAGCAAAGTTTAGAGGTAGCAGGCCATATTTTATGTAATTTAGCTGGGGTAAAGTACAATCTATGGAGTAATGTAACATGCATTTCAGCATGATTGGTACATTTAGAGAGGTAAAAAGAAGACCTATGGATAGTTTCCCATTGTTTCAGAGTAAAGGTGCGGTGGAGGTCATTCTCCCAATTCAGTTGAGCAGAGGACTTGACTAGCGAATCCGGAGGGGACAGTAAGTCATACCAAAAGGATATGGCCCCAGGTGATGAAGCTGTAGCTAATCTCTTTAAAATATGGTCAGGGGGGGCATGGAAGGACTTTGGAGATCCACCTACCTTTTCTACCCAAGGTTTAAGTTGGGAGTAATAAAACCAAGCTGAGGGGCCCAAGGGAAACTTTTCTCTAAGGTCAGAGATTGATAGAAGAGAGGATTGTGAAAAGAGGCCTGTAAGAGTCAATACCCAGGCTTTCCCAATAGGATGATATGAAAATGAGGCAATAACGTATCTAAGGCGACATTAGTGGTTTTTTTTACATTTGAATCGCATTTAAATATTATTCACCTGTGCTCAAGCACCATGGGCCTTATTCTAGTTCACTCTTTATGACAAAAGCCTTCTTAGGAGGACAAAACCATATGCACTGCAGGTGGGGCAGATGTTACTTGTGCAGAGAGAATTAGATTTGGGTGGGGTTTTACTTCAGTGAGATCTATATTGCAGTGTAAAAATAAAGCAGTCAGTATTTTCCCTGCACAGAAACAAAATAACTCACCCAAATCTAATTATCTCACATTTTACATCTGCCCCCCCCCCCTGCAGTGCACATGGTTTTGTCCATCTAAGAAGGATTTTGTCAGAAAGAGTGAACTAGAATAAGGCCCTGTGTGGTCTATGGCAAAGATACATTAGGAGGCTGCTAAGTAACTTTTTGTACAAGATATTCTTGCTTATATTGAGTGTCCCTAAAGTAGCCTCTTCCAGGTATATTTTCCACTGTAACCAAGACAAACCTTTCAGACCAATATCTGATTATCAGTGCTTCATCTAACTTGAGCTTTAACCAGCCGTGTTCCAGTCTCGCCATTCTCTCATACACGTCATAGAAGCTCTGCCATGGGCATCCATCTGCTGGAAGAAGATTCACATTTGGGTAACCATTCTACAGAACTTGTGTTTGCTTTTCACAGAGTAGTCTATGTACTAAGGTATCCAATGAGTTGTGGTAATTACCCAGCGCTAATTCATTTGGCTGGGGCTATCCTATTATCTATGATACTTGGCCATTTTCATGGATTATGCTTCAGGTGCCTGAAGCACCAGAAGTATAATTTGCAATAAGCAGCTGTCAGAGGAGCTTATCCTGGTTCCGATCTGTTACAGCATAATCACAGGTCCTTTTCGGCCTATAATTGTATAGCGCCATACTGTATTTACCATCGGTCAAAAATCACATCAGGCAATTTTTTTTATCAAACAAGATAGGTATGCACCTAATAGAATACCGCCATAAGCCTTGAGGAGAGATAAAGTGGATAAAAATAAAGTACCAAACAACCAGCTCATTTTCATACACAGCTGTAACATGGCAATTAAAAGCTGATTGGATGCTACATTATCTACGTCCACTTTATCTCTCTCTAAGACTTGATGTTTCCAATGGCCTTTAGGTGCTACTCCCCATGATGGCTGGGCATAGATGACAGTAAGTGGAGCTACAGTACCGTAGTATGTCGCTAAATGTTGTATCCTTGTGCTGAGACTTTACCCACAGTACCAGAATAGCTTATTGCCCTTTGTAATGAGTTGTATCTGCATAAAAGAGAAATGCACATCACACTGGCCGATATAGCTGTCATTCAATTTAACAACCAATATATATTGTGGACATGTCGGCTGGTGTGTACCAGTGATCTGTCTGTGCACAATGTTATTCACAAAGATAGCCAGTGGACAATATACAGTATCGGTGCATCATGCTGTTTGTACACTTGCTGCAGAGGCCACCGGTGACTGACAGCACAAATCTCCACCCAGTTGTGACATCAGGCACAACACATCATGCTGACTATTGGTAAGTGTGCATGCACTTAACGATTGTCGGATAGGTGGGTGGACCGGCCAGATGTCCGATCTGTCGGCCTAGTGTGTAACTAGCTTACAATGAAGGAGGGCAGATCTACAACATCTGTCTGGACCTGTTCCCAAGCGCCAATGTCCATCTTCCTCTGAGCAGTGTCTATAAGTTCTGAGTATGAGAATTCCATAAAGTGTCCACGACCTGTAACATCTCCCCTTCTTGAATATGAACCATTATATTCTGGTAGTGGTCACGAATGAAGGAAGGCACCCAGATTTAAACAATAGATACTCAAACACCACCCAATTATAGTGGGTACAAATTGTACTACTGAGAAGAGGCCAGGGAACACATGATATGAAGGCCATACTTTTACAGTCTACCTTGGATAACTCCATAGGGACATGTTCTCATATGTAGGGATTTTGCCAGCAAAGCAGCAGTCCAGCACAACTGTGTCACCCTGCAAGCTGACAAAACTGCACGGATCAGTGGAAAATTGGATATCTGGCAAATGGTTCTTGATTGGTAAGTAAGGTTCTTGACTGGTCTTAAAGTTGTTTCTGAACATTCAATGCTAATGCATTCACATCTGATGTAAAATCCCTTGATTCTCAGCCAGGTGGAGATGGATGGATGGAGGAGGAGACGCAGTAATTTTAAGATCTCAAATATTAAGTTTATTATATAAATGAGACTTTGCTATATATATATGGTACATCCTGACGATATTTCTAAATGAAATGAAACGTTGATGTGGATACAGCAGTGTGGTTATCGTTATTTCATTGATCTAAGTCCGTCGAGTGCCGCGCCAATCATCCTGCTATTTATTCCGCCTCAATCTAAATTGCAGTATAAAAATAATGCAGCCAGTATTTACCCTGCACAGAAACAAAATAACTCTCACAAATCATGAGAGAAGACAGAAAAGTAATAGTCAGAGGTAGGACAGCCAAAAGAAGGCAGTCTCGTGCAGATAAAGGGTGCAAAGGATTTGCAGGAGAGAGTGGCCCACAGTGCTCATTCTCCTTGACCTCTCTGCTGCTTTTGACAGAGGAGCAGCCTTGGATTTGGCATCAATGAGGTCAATGCTGACTTGCAATAGGGCTGTTTCAGTATAGATTATGCAAGCCAGACTGAAACTGGTCAAGCAAGGAGTGGCATGAAACAAAGAGGGCGAGGCAGATTTAGACAATGATCTGTTGTGTTTTTTTTTTTTTTTTTTTTTTTATAACAATGGTGGAGCAAAGTTGGCAAGAAATTTGGAAGGAGTGCCAGGGGATGGTAAATGATAGCTACACCAAGGTGAACAGGTTGGAAGAGGTATTTAGCATGGACCTCAAATGTAGAGCATGTAAGGTATAGCTCTGAGGAGAGTAATAGTTTTCCAACACCACCACCATCTTTGTGACCCACCTGGTCAGGGAGTCAGAATTGGGAAATGTGGTATTTCATGGGAATATTCAGATTTCTGCAATGGCTAGGAGATTCAAGGAGATGTCAGATATGGCATTCCAGATTGCACAGGAGAGAGACTGTGAATGAGATTATCGGGATTGCTGTAGCGTTGAGGTGAGACAAACTTGGGGGATAGGATAAAGAGGGTGTAGTGATGGTGTGTGCAAAAACTGCAGTAGCTGGGCAGGGATGGATCTCCGTGTGGTGCATATAGATTTGAGGTTTGATGACCGAGAGGAGGGAGGGAACAGGTCTGAGTGATGTGGTGGTAGGCCTATTATGGGGCAAAGGTGAATTAAAGTATTGTACCAGGAGATGAGGGGGAGGGAAGCAGAGGAGTGGATGAATCAAGAAGGAGGTGTAGCAGACTCTGGGGTAAGGATAGAAATGGGGGAAAAATTAAAGACAAGATTCAGACCTGCTCATTGGGCTGCGAGCGTTCGGAGCCCAGCGAGCAGGTAGTCGCCACCCCTGTGCACACGGAGCAAATCATTCTTCCCCTGCTCATAGAGCTGAGTAAGCCAGGGCTTACTCGACACTGCGAAGACCATGGGGAGCAGGGAGCTGCTGAACACAACAGCCGCTCTCCTTCCCAAAGGCCAGGGAACGCCTGTGTTTTCTGGGGGACATGCAGAAAACACAGACAGCACGCCCTCAAACACCTGCAGGGTGTCAATCACCCTGCAAGCAGTAAACAAAGGCTAGCCAATGGGGTGTATTCAATACAGCTGACGAGGGAGTTAAACAGCGGGGATCGCTGAAAACAAGCGATCCTCGCCGGTCACTCATCCTATTCAACACGATGGGGAAATCTCTGTCAGAGGACAGCAAGGACTCCCACAAACAGCGAGGCTCGCAGCTAATGCAGGGAGCTGCGTACCCCGTTTCCAAAAACCTAGCGAGGGGGAAACGGCATGTGCAGGGGGTCAGTTGAATACTGACCCTGCGAGCTGTGACAGCAAGAAGGCAGCACTGTCTGCTGTCACGCTCGCAGAAAGCATTGAATACACCCCCTTGTCTGCTGCCTTCGGGCAGACGGCTCATGCATATGCACTGCATACCATGTGCTGTTCAATAACCGCTCTGGCTGTGAATTCGCAGCCCGGCATGTGGTTCTAAATGACTCGCTAAGTGATGGGTGGAATTGAATAAAATCTGGACATAGTATGGATGAGGTGAATAGGGGAAGGCAAATTGTAAATAGGAGTAGAGGCTATACGAGACAGTCACAGAAGATTTACAGAAATGCAGGTGAACGTACGATCCACGGCCCCCACTTGTCCCATTGCAGCGGTCGGAATTCCAGCTGCGGTATTTCGACTGCCCGGCATTTCATTCCGGACCCATCCTGGGAAGTTCCTGTCTAATTGCTTGAGCTAAGTCTTCACCACTTTATAGGGCATTTGTCAAGGAAGGTTTAGGTGTAGGAAACATTCATCAATGACAAGGAGCTGAGCAGTGATCATTTTAGTAAGAGTGACAATTTCAGTGAGACGAATGGTAGTGCACAGAATAGCCAAGCGTGGTACTGCAGTAGTGGTGCTTTCATAGAAGGCTTCAGGAATCATCACTGCTAATCCTTCACATGTCCCTGCCCCATCTCTCCTTAATATTCCTCTCTCACCTGCTTCTATGTGTCATCAGTAATATAAGCAAGACTTTTCAGTGAGTGCATCTGGCCTCCACATGTACCACCAAGCAGGGGCGGACCCAAAAGAAAATGACCGGGGAGACACCATGCTAGACACCTCAATGCCATGGTGCCCCACTTAGAGCACTGTATATGTATTGGACATTGTATACATATAGGATTTGTGCCTTTAGCACACACAGAACCCAGTAGATTTAATTAGCCAGAAACACGGCCTCACCTGTGCCAGTCAGAGTAGGTCCATCACACACAGTCCCTACGGCATCTGCTCCTGATGCAGATCACTGCTGGCATTTGACACCAGAGCAGGTTGGGTCCAGCCCACTGTTAGCCCCCCTACAGAAGCAGCAGTATGGATGCATGCAACAAGCACACGACCCTGGTGCCCACCAGCAAGAAAGCACACCCCCCCCCCCCCACCTTAAGCTACCAGTGTCACCAAGCATACCTCTGCCCACCTCCCTATGTGCAGCTAATATCTCCCCTTCCCATGTGTACCTTTACCACCTTCAATGTCCCTGACCACTAACTCCCCAAAAGTGCATTTGACTACCCCATCCACATGCTCATATCAGCCTCCCACTTCCCTATGTGTTCCTCTGATCCCTATCTGTATCTAGACCTCAGCCACCATCCCTACTGTACATCTGACCCGTCCTCAAGGCTGGTTAGAAGTAGCACGTTAGAAGAGCAGTGATTTTTTTTGCAAAGCAAATAAGAGATAAACCATTCCGTGTGACCAGCCCGTGAGTGTACATAGTAAATGCATCAGTTGTGGCATCAACACAACTTGTTTGGAAGAGCACTTTAATTCAAATGTAAATATCGTCTTAAGATTAAACTTAAAGGTTGTAGTACATATAAATTCAAAACTGCTTCAGTAGAAACCATGTGAATGTTTTATATTGTAATTAGACATATATATATATATATATATATATATATATATATATATATATATATATATTTTTTTTTTTTTTTTTTTTAAATTGGAACATTCTCATTGTAATGAAACAAAATTAAAAACTTAAGCCCCCTACTGTGACTTTTCCAATGGGAGAAGTTTCAGCCAATCCCCCTTGAGGAAGGAACACATGCGGTTCTTTTGCACACACTCACATTCCCTGGTGCGGGACTAATGGATCCTTGGTGCAGCACTTACAGAACTCCAGCTCCGATGTAGACATCGGATCAGAATCAGGAGGTCAAACACATGCGATTTGGGCCCTTTTCATCTAAATCCTTGGACCATTGCCTCGTAATTGAAGGAACAGGGCCTAATTTGCACAAGTGGATGTGGGCCTTAAGGAATTACCAGCTGAACCATTTACTGGATTCAGAATAACGATTACTATCTACAGGTAGATAATAAATTAGCGGATTACTAAATAAACTAATTGTTGGCTTATATAAAAAGCATAGATTGAACTACTCAGAACTTAATATATTGAAATGCGCCACGCGTCAGGGGAAGAAGAATTTCCTCTGCACCCCAGACTTCCTGTAAGCCTTCATGTTCAGTTGCTTAGTATAAAACTGAATCTCCCTACAAAAAAAATAAAAAATAACTGCATTGAATATTCACAATAATAAATGTATATATCTTAAAGTTTAAGTTGCCTTTTATGAAATGTGTTTCAGGAACATCACGCCCCCAGTCTGGAGTCAAAACATCAATTACCATAAAAATCAGACTTTCAGACTGTGATCCTATCAAGGAACCACGAATGGATTCAGTGAGAAACTATAATGACTGACCACAAAAGCAGGGGTGGCCGTACTTGTGTAACCCGGGATCTACTTTTTGCACACTTACTTACTATTGATCTACGGGTGTCTCCACCTGGGCCAAATATTCCCCTCCCAGTGCAATACGCTCCTTACACATTATGACACCACGTTACAAGCCAAAATTCACATTATGACACACTATGCCACCAAACTATCAGAGCAACTATGCCCACTAACTTAACACAAAGGGTCACATATGCTGGGCCCATCTATCCTCCTACCACCACCTCCACAGCAATCACATGTTTAGAAAAAATAAAGAATCTTACTCTTAGTTTGTATATTCTGCCCACTGCTGCTGTATTCTGTCCTGCGCCTCTGAAATTATGCCCACCACTGCCGCTGCCCAGCGCCCCCCCACTTAGCTTCCCTCCTGACGCCAACTTCTCACACTCCTCAGCCCTTGCAGTGCAGTGTGCAGTGACATCACTGTGCACTGCATTACTTGGACCACTGAAGCCAGAAAAGGCTTCAGTAGGTAAATGGGACGCAATTAAGAAAATGATCGCGAACAACCGGTAAATCGCAATCGACGTGATGGGCACCTCTGACCTAGAATGTAGCAGCACCAAATCACAAAAGTAATCTATAAGCCATAACAAACACAATTGACACATTGGTTTATTTATGTTAAGCCACGAAGCAAAGCTTTTCAGTCCACTTGCTCTGTTAAAGCTGCATATACAGTTATGTCATACTAGGCATAGTTCAGTACTGTGCAGCCATGCTAAAACAAAATAACAAAAAAAAAAAAAAAAAAAAAATTTAAAAATTGGAGGCTTTAAATACAGAAACAAACATGTAACAGTCATTTCCCATAATTTACTTTATTTAACAGTCTAGGAAGTTTGCAGCCATCAGGAGCTCCAGTGCAATCTCCGGAGCAATAGGGAATTCAGGGATTTCTGTGGAACTGTTTGTATAACGAACTTTATACGTAAAATACATGCACACTTTGGACAAGACATGGGAGGGGATTTCTCTGAAATTCACTTCATTGGTTTCATTTTCAGCAAACTGTCCTGCAACAAAAAAAAAGCAAACCATAAGATTAATACTAATTAAAATCAGGACACTAAAATATAAAAGAGTGTCATCCCCATCAAGAAAAATGTAATGTCATGGGGAATGAGATTGGTATTCTAGATATAAAGGCTTTCTATGTGGAGCATGAGGTAACAATACAGATCACTACAGGGCCATCTGCCATCAAATCAAACAGAGAGAGAGGGTGCAAATGCACTATGCGATCATTACATAACAATATAAAATATATCATAAGAGGTTGTTAGTATATCATTGACAATGTCAAGCAGGTACGTAACACTATGTGGTCACCACCTGGGGCACAGGAAACCACGAAATATGATCCAGCTAAGGACCCCCCCCCCCCCGGGCATCACAATACAGAATAGTGATAAAGCTATAAGTATGAAGGTCCCTACTATGTGTTTAGAGGTAGAGTGTGTGAAAAAAATGTGCATCCGTAAATAATGAATTAACATGATATAAAAAGTGACTGTATTAGTGATGCCCTGAGACAGTCCAGCTGGAGCAGCCCGGGGGGCCCCACGCCCAGATGCCAACCCCAAATTTACTGACACTATTCAAATACAATAAATTTGGAGTTGGCATCGGGCACCCCGGGCTGGACTGTCTCAGGGCGTCACTACTTAAATACACAGTCACTTTTTATATCATGTTTGTTCATTATTTACGTATGCACCTTTTTTTCACGTTTCAGGGTTCCCTGTGCCCCAGGTGGTGACCCCAGTGTTAGGGACCTGGACGATTAGTGGGCAGGCCAATATCACTGGCCAATGATATACTAACAACCTCTTCTGATATATTTTACGGTTATGTAATGATAGCATAGTGCATTTGCACCCTCTCTGTGTAACCCATTTATTCTCAGCAGATGGCACCTTTCATTACTGAGGGTGTGCAATTTAGAGCCATTTTTCCCCATCAAATATCGTATGGCAATAGTGAGCGTTTTCAACAGCGACTACTGATCTCCCAACGGCGACTGCCAGCTCCATTATACACATGTGCGGGATGGCAGAGCAGCTAATGGGCATGTTTAGAAAAAGTTTTTGTAAACACTGCGCTCTGCCTGTGTGGTGTTCTGAACTAAACTCAGGTGCTGTTGTTGGTTATAGTAGAAAAGTTTGGAATGGGAAAGCGATATCCTGCTGATGTTGAAGGGGGTTAATGGTGTTGATGTGTGAAGAATTGTCAGAGTAGTACAGTATGAAGAATTGTCAGAGTAGTACAGTATAAGGGTAAAAAATGAATCTTTATTAAAAAGATACTGCACACACCGAGTAGCAATCGCTATCTTTTCATGGTGAAGTGGAATGTGAACTTTTAAAATAAATTGGTTTGTTTTTTACATTTGGTGTCAAAAAAATCAGGAATTTTATTCTGAGGAGGGGCATGCTATTTTTATTCATGTGCTTTTTTTAAACAGACCAGCCAGCAGGGGGCCGGAGCCGAGCCGCTCATTAGATATTCATATATTCACTTCACCCGATCATTACATATGCATGATCGGGTGTAGTGAATATACCCGTCCCCTGTTGGCACCCCCGGGGGGCAGCCTGTGCTGCCTGGCACCCGGGGAGCCCACCTCCCCCCCACAAACGTTCTGGGGCAGGCAGGAAGACTTCCATCTCCCTGCGGCATCGCCGCAGGAGTTAAAATTCACCAGTCAAGGGCAGTGATCCCCTGACTCGTTGAATACTGGAGCCGGTGAGGCTCCGGAACGCAGCGAGCAGTGGCGAATGTGCAGCGAATCCTAAACAGGATTCGCTGCACGTCGTCAGTATTCTCATTGAATACTGCCCATAGTATCTTTAATAAAGATTCATTTTTTACCCTTATACTGTACTACTCTGACAATTCTTCACACATCAACACCATTAACCCCCTTCAACATCAGCAGGATAGCGCTTTCCCATTCCAAACTTTTCTACAGCTAATGGTCATCACTAGAGACAGGATTATATGCACCATAAAAAGCTTGAAATATGCATGAAAAGTGTTAAAATATGCTACATTCAATAAAAAAGTAATTTTTAACTTATTTATTTAAAAATCAGCATAAAATTAGTTGCAAATAAACTTCAGCGTCCAAAGCTCTTCTTGCATTAACTACAGGGACCCTCATCTCCAGCGCCGATGGATCAAATGTCAGCATAGCATGTGAGGGCGGTGCAGTGAAAGGCTTCCTCCCTGCGCCGCATACTCACTGACACGGCATTTCCTCAATGCCGTGATGTCACAACCCTTCTGCCCGCCTCCTCTGCTGCAGAAGTCTGTCTCTTGGTGTAAAGTCCCAGGCCAGGGGCAGGCAAAGGTTCAGGAGCTTCGTAATGGCATCCGCCCGACTGACTTATCAACATGGACTGGCAGCCTAAAGCAGTGTCAAACATAGCGTACATCCAAGGTTCCCCACACTGCACACATATTGCCCCAGCTTGCACACTACCACTACCTGGTCAGCAGCAGCAGGGCAAAGCAGTGCTGTGACTCGCGAGTGGAAAGGGGGCAGGGCCTAAAATATGCACCATCACTAGATTTTATGTAAAATATGCAATAACCAGTGAGAATGGGCAAAATATGCAAACATGCAAATGCATATAATCCTGTCTCTAGTCATCACTATAGATGCTATGCATAGCAGGCTTTAGGAGGCTGGAGAACACTAGCCTAGTAAGTGGAGCATTCACCTTTTATACTATGTACATAAAAAAACCAACATACAGATACTGTTTAGTACATCAATTCCCACCATCCTTCGGATATATGTACCTTGCCAAAAAGTGTACCTTTGTTTTTCTGTACCATAAATCAATTGTTCCCAAAATGTCCTCAAGGGGGACTAACTGTCCAGGATTTAAGCATATCCATGGCTCTTTACCAATAGTTAAATCATATTGACTGAGTTACTACTTAAGTCTCCTGTGGCCAAGCATAGATATACGTAAAACTGGACTGGTAGTGATCCATGAAGAGCAAGTTTGGAAACCACTACTATAAATGGAACTGACCACCTACACATTTAGGACAAATTCAGCATGTATCGCTAATCTGAGAAGTTGCATCTGACTGAGAGGAGAAAGCCGCCACCCGGTCTGAAAGAAAGAACACCCTGTGCAAAACTGCAAATAAATTGTGAATGGAACACAAACCGCAATCCATCCGCAAATTCCCTGGATATCTGTCATCTGTGCAAATGTGGGTAGGACTGAGGCTGTCACTAATATGCAACAGACAGGCTAGAAGTGGCCAGCCCTGACGGCACAGACCCTCCCCCAGAAAATATGGGCACGTTCTAACACTCCCATAAAACGTCCGGTGTCCTTCCATAATCACATGATTTGTGAGTTCTCCAATTAGCAATCATGATGAATTACGCATTGCACTAAAGGAGAAGAATCATTGAAAGCGACAAAGCTTCTGTCAAATTTTTCCTCTCCTATATAAAAAAAATAATATAGCTATATATTCTATTCTACACACTACCATAATCATCGGTCTGTACATAAAGGTTACACCTACCTGGGCCACTCAGCATGGCTTTAATGGTTCCAGAGGTCAGAGCATGTTCCCGTTTAACAATAAACTCATGGCCATCAGATGAAATTAACTTCACATACATAGCATCAGGCCCCTCACAGCCCCCAAAGGTCTTCTCTTCACCATCTGTAATGACACATTCACTGTACAGTTAGGTACACACCATAAAATTATTGGGCTGGCAATAATCAGTAAATTAGCTTATTTTGTTTGAAGAATGCAGGCAAAAGCCAAAAAGACAGCCACTAACTGCCAGAGACACTCAGCTTTGATTATATGATTGTTCAAACTTGTCCAAAGATATCAGCAAAAAGTTGCTGATACTGTGCAGTGTGTGGGAATGCTGGATAATCTGCCCATATCTCCTATGGTTTATCCCGATTGCCTCAGTGTGGGTGTGTGCATGCAATTCAGCATAGGGTGGCAAAAAAGTATTAACGGCAATACTATGCAAGGCATGTGCATTTACCATCCATTTATTTCACGGCTAGCCACCCCCAACACAGAATGACACTAACTGAATACCCTTCTAAAGCTGGGGGACACGCCCAAAGATTTCAGTCCAATTTATCTAGTGGGAACAAAAATCTGGTAATGTATTGGAGCAAATAATACATTTGCTCCAAACGCTGGAAAACAAACATTGTCACGTTGGTCAATCAATTGGACAGCCTTGCCCTCCTCAGAGACACGGTCCATTATATAAAAGACTGTAATGTGTGCACGGCCCTGATCAGTCTTGATCAGAAAAAGGCCTTTGACCGTGTCTCCCATGAGCTGATAGGCAAGGTACTGCGTAAATTTGGTCTTGGTAAGCTTTTCTGTTCTTATGTTAACCTGATGTACCTTGATATCCACAGCTCGGTGTTGGTGAATGGCTGGAATACTGACCCCTTTCCAGTACTGTCCGGGGTCAGACAAGGCTGCCCTCTTTCACCTCTTCTTTTTGTTTGTGTTATAGAGCTCTTCGCTGTATCCATCAGACAAAATCCAAAGATCAGAGGGATCACCCACCCAGAGGCCAAGTGTTCGCTGTACATGGATGACATCACTGTGTTCAGACCAGAGATCGGTGACGGCCCTCATCCGGACCTGCAAAGATTTCGGCCGTGCTTCAGGAGCAAAGGTCAGCCTTGGGAAGTCAGAGGCTATGCTCTTCAGAAAGTGGCACCTGTCGTTCTCTGCTCCATTCCCATCAAAATCCTGGGGGTCTGGTTCGGGGAGATGGAGCAGCCCTGAAGTGCTGGGATGAAAGACTGGCAACGATGCGTCAAAAACTTGGACTGTGGAGTCTCAGAGACCATACCATTGAAGGGAAACCACTTGTGCTGCGGAATGAGATTCTTCCCGATCTTCTGTACACTGCCCAGGCCTGGCCACAATCTGCAAGGCCATCACACGGGCTGGTTTCCACTTCATCTGGGGCTCCAAATGTACAGAGTGAAGCGGATTGTTATGTACAAAGATCCCCTCAAAGGCGGCAAAGGCATTCCAGACACTTCAATACTGAGAGCCTTCTTGCATGTAACTGTATCTGCAGAACTTTGATAGACAATTGTGCCGGCTCTGCAGGGAACTCCATGTCCCGCTTCTTCCTCCTATCAATGTGGGGGACCCTTAAATGGGACAGCTCCAACCCTTACAACTGGACTACTATCCATGGTTCTACCTGGATGTGACCTAGTTTGTGAGGGAACACCAACTGGAGGGATTGAAACCAGACTTGTGAAAGCCAAAAACTGTCCAATTTCAGGTCTCCCTTCAAGTTTGTCTGGGAGTATGTGGCCTCCAAAAGGCTCACAAATAGACACAAGGAAATGTCATGTATGGCCATTCAGGGGGCTTGCCTCACCGGTCATTCATGCACTCCCGAAACTTGTGTAGGTATAGACATTGTCCCTGGTGTTTTGTGCATGAGGAAACCTCCATGCACATCTTGTGGGACTGCGCCTACGCACAGTTGTTGTTGGATGCCCTTGAGACTCAATTTAAAGACTCTGTGCCCAGGAACTGTCTTTCGTACCTTTCGGTGCTGTATGGACTATTCCTAGGCACCCACACGTATGGGGCGACCCAGGAAGCCTGGCGCCTTATAAACTGTGTTAAGGACGCTTTGTGGTTTGTCAGAAATCATCTCATGTTGCGGAGGGAGAGAATGTCAGTTCAGGACTGCCGCAGGCTGGTTCACAGAGACTATTCCATTCGGGATAGCCCTGAGGAAGACTAAACCCCCCTTCTTCTGATCCTCTACCCCTGTTTGGACTGTTTTATAAGACTCTGGGGCCGAGGCCCCTTCCCCCTCTCACTTCACAATGTCTGTTTTGTTGATGTCTTACTATTTATTGCCCTCCCCTTATATGTGTCTGTCTGGTCAATAAAGCTTTGAGCATGTGATTCCCCCTCCCTCACCCCCCCATAGTCTTCTATATGGTTTTGTAATGTTATCGTTAGAATGCATAGTATAGCCTATAGTGTAATTTTATGCTGTGTGCTGTAATATATACTATACTGTTTGCATGTGTTCTGTGTTTTGGCTGTGCAGTATATATAGGTTTCAATGTTATCACAGGGTTGCCTACCTGACCCTCTCCTTCAGGGAGAAAATGCCCTTTTTCTGGACTTCCCTGGTAATGTATGATTGCCATCACCTGTGGTCAAACGCCTTTCTTATCAATTACCTAGCTCACCACAGGTGATGGCAATCTTACATTACCAGGGAAGTCCAGGAACAGAGCACTTTCTCCTTGAAGGAGAGGATCAGGTAGGCAACCCTGTGTTATCGATCTGGCCGCAAAAGTGAACCCACGAGTAGATATGAGTTGGAGGCGTGCTCCTAACTAGAAAGACCAATTGGTACACAGCCATTTCACTAATAAAACCACCAAACAACTCTCTCTCCCCAAAGGTACTCATCCCTGCGGTGGCTGCAAAGTCTGCCCTTTTGTCAACAAGACCAACACCATCAAGGACAAATTTGATAAAATCATAACCATCAAGGACTTCTTTAACTGTAAGAGTAAAAACGTGATTTACTGCATAACATGCCAATGCAACATGAAATACGTGGGACTAACTACAAGGATGCTTAAACAGCGAGCTCTTGAACATCTGGGCAATATTCGAAATGCTTCATCTGATGTCACAAAAATTAAAAAACTAACCACAGTAGCTCGACATTTCCTTAAAGTGCATGAAGGAAAACCAACTGGGTTCCAGATATGTGGTCTGGAACAGATCCACTTAGGACTAAGGGGTGGGGACATCAATCAGGTACTTTTGCAAAAAGAAAGCAAATGGATTTTTAACTTAGGATCCCTGGCCCCAGACGGCCTTAATGAAGACATCAAATATGGATCTTTCCTGAAATAATGATTTTGAACCGACCACCTAATGATGACTTCATACCGCTACCTATACCTAAATCACGGCACCAGTTTTCCAATAATTTATAAGATTTTTGCCTACCACCACCCTAGTCAATGGTCAGCCATATAGATCCTGAACCAAGACTCACCATCCCATCACTCCTCCTAAAGGATAGGATGATATTTTTGATGTCCAGGCACCTCACTTACCTTGAGTCACATCTTATGATCCCTCAATATATATCCCCGCTCCTCCTCACTTATTATTCTCGTTTATTACTAATTTAATAGGTCTTGCTTAAATTGCACATTCAGGGGTCTCTATCTCCCCTTACCAACAGCACCTAGCACAGTGTGATCTTTGCAGTTATTTTCACGTATGTATTCACCTTCTTTTACCCCACAGCAAGTTACTGGGAATCTATCCCCCTCAACACAGGCACAACCAAGCCCTAATCCCTCACGGGCTCAGAAAACTGCCCCCACTTTCTAACACTATAATTACTTTTTTTATGGCATCAATTTTAGCGCTATAACAATCTCCACCTCCTAACTAATCCGTTATCCAACGTGGCTATATTACCGCTATACATGTGCATAATCGCGTCCTTTATTCCAATTGCTTATAGATACGCTATACGCATCCTTTTTTGCCTACAGATATTACCGCTATATATGTGTATGAACGCGTCCTTTATTCTAATTGCCTATAGATACGCGCATATATAATCATCAAAATCATTGCCTCCTTAAAATACCTCCTTTCCTAATCTGTACCATTCCGGTCAGCAGATTTCCCTATATAAGCTCTACAAAATCAAGAAACGCAACCCAATTAACTTAAAGAAGGGACAGCAACAGCGTGATCTTGCCTGTACAGCCATAGCAACATCTGATAGGTCCAAATGGCTGTCCATCAACCTGAGAGAGAATAAAAGCAAGGGCACTTGCCCTCATCCAAAATGGCACTGCAGGAAGAAGCCCGTTAGGCGAAACACGTGTCCAACTGTCAGTTCCAGCCTCCCACTCCTCCGGCCACCACGCAGGTACATCAGCGGTAGCCTCCGGCTCCCACACGCTGCCGCCTCCTCACCAGCGAGGTCCGGCGCAGCCAAACTATCCCGACGGCATCAGCATCTCATCTCCCGCTCTGTCATCCAGCAGTCAGCGGGTCGCATCTCAGTGCGCGACTACCAGCACGGGACTTCAACCCCTCCGACACCAGCCGCTAACCTAGGCAGCGGCAACAGGTTAGAGAGACGCTCCCCCACCTGCTCACAGCAGCGGGGTGCGCGTCTCACTCATCAATTAAACCTCAGACTACATGCTGTGCCCGTCACTCTAAATGCTACAATATATCTAAAATCTTTCCCCACAATACCGCAACAAAGTATTTGATCACCTTTGGCAACCTTATTGTTCAATTGTCCATCTGTATTGTTTATTCATCTCAAACAGTGCCATTACTAAGTATTTGACTACCTTTGGCAACCTTATTGTTTAACTGTCCATCTGTATTGTGTATTCATCTCAAACAGTGCAATTATTGCTACAAAAATCGTATGGTGTGTGGCATTGATGCAGCTACTACATGGGACCTTCTTTATTCAAGGATAAATTCCTTAATTGGTGCAATTACCGCATATGATTGTATTAAACCCTGCATCAATGAAAACTCTAAATATCTGCTACTAGCAGACAGCTAACTATTACCAACGTTTTCTGACCATCGATTTTCTGTGCCCCCCTCCCCCCCTTTTTTCTTCTCCACCCAATTAATATACCTAGGAGAATTATAATATCCCATTTGGCCCAAAACCCCATCTCCAAGGGATCTTTTAAATCCCCTTATTTACGTATCTTTGCCAATCACTTGTTGCGCATGGTGAGGTGATCCCCTCTTGCAGCCCCACAGGCTACATTTGATTGGATACCGAACCCTAAGATTTGCCACCATACCCCACTGGTCTGCCCAAACCCCCTTCGAACTTGGAAGCCAAGCAGTGGAGGGCCAGGTCAGTACCCAGGTGGGAAACTCCCGGGGAAGCCCCGGTGTGGCAACATCATTATTAGGGGTAAGGGCCGCCGTATCTGATATCAAATAAAACACCTGCAACAATGACTGCCGGAGTGAGTGTTTATTATTATTAATATATTTACAATTTTTGAGGCTGTGTAACTTTTTCTCCCCCCATATTACCATTCAGGTACATTACCGCTATCTAGCACTAATTATAGTATATGAGAGGAGAACTTAATCATTTCACTGCCTACTATCATTGGTAATTATACCTCTGATAAAAACAGTGCTTCAATGATATATTAAAGGTGTGACCAATCTGCGAATTTTTCCTTGAACTAAACAAGTACAAGGATCACACTACATTTTAACATTCTCAATCCTAATTAACCCCCTGTGCCACCCTATTTTAAATCAAGTCTAAAATAAAAGTTATGTATTAATTATTTAATTTAATCATTACAAAAGAGTGCGCCCACAAAGCGTTTTTCTTTCTTTTTTTGCCAGATTTCTTTTTCTGACAAATAAAAACCCAGTGTCTAACCCTGTGTTATCGTCTGTTTTTTTGCTTTCTTTATGTACAATAAAGATTTGCTTTTTCAATCAAAAAATCAATTTGATCTATCGGAATTGTCCCAATTATCATTGATGCCCATTTTCTAGCATTTGGGAGCAAATGATTATATTTATAACCAGATTTTTGTTCACACGACACAAATTGGACAGATAAATCTATAGCTTTCATAGCCATGTAAAATAAAAAAAAACAATAAAACAAAACAGCAGATCTATAGAAAATACACAACGCACCCATCCTGAGGGATTTCAAGCCTGGATAACGAATATCAATGTCTACAGAGAAAAAAGAAAGGATGGTCATATTATTACACTGTCGATTATAAATGAATGGCAAAGTCACCAGTTAACCTAATACGAACTACTACCAATAAATGACTATAAACAAAGGCTACAAAGGGTAAATATAAGGGATTTGTTATTCTGAAATCAATTATACAGAATAAATGTATGTTAGATATTTGCATACATGTACAATGCTATCCGAGATTACATGTAAACACACAATGAGTTTGATATTTAAAAAATATAAGTCAACCATTGTCTTAGAAGTCAATACGATTAATAGACCATGCCTACATTTTAGCATGTGCAACAAAGTGATGCAATAATTAGCTCTTGTTGCCTACACCAAGGTTACATGTGTGGAGTTTGTAAGTTCTCCCCATGTTTGTGTTGGTTTGCTACGGGTATTTCAGCTTCCTCATGCATACCAATAATACCCCATTCACACCACAAAACAAATTACCGGGTTAAAGCTTTTCAACCCGGTAATTTGCCGGGAAACCTGGGGTTTTTGGTGGTGTGAAAGGGTTAACATGGGTCTTAAATCCCGGCACTCCGACCCTGCTCTTGACCAGGGTTGGAGTGCCGGGATTAAAGACCCGTGTTGACCCTTTCACACCACCAAAAAAACCCGGGTTTTGAGGCAAATTACCATGTTGAAAAGCTTTAACCCGGTAATTTGCGGGTGGTGTGAATGGGGTCCAGCTGCACCCGACAAAATTACCCGGCACTTAAAAATGCCGGGTAATTGCTGGGTGGCTGGTGTGAAAGGGGTATAACATGCAGATAGGGAACCTGGCTTCTGCAAAAGCAATTAAAGTTGAGGTGCCCATACAATTAAGATTTAGGAACATTTCAAAAATTTAGACGTATTGGACCGAGAAATGGGGATAAAACCATCAAAATCATGTGTTAGACCATAGACGCTGCGATAGCACGCACGCTCCCGTGGGCATCCCATCGCACAGTACAAAAACTATGTGCAGCACACTGCGTCCTGTGTGCATCAAATTGGACCTAGCAATTGAAATTAGTACTGCCATAAAGATTTGTCGACTACATACACTGACTATATAGATCGCATAATGGCTATATGGATCACATAATGGCTATATGGATCACATAATGGCTATATACACTGGCTATATGGATCACATAATGGCTATATACACTGGCTATATGGATCACATAATGGCTATATACACTGGCTATAAGGACGATGTAATGGCTAGAACGCCTATATAATGGCTATACTGTATACTGACTATTGGGGTGATGAGAGGATACGGAGATGATGGATGTCGGCGCAGATGTGACTGTATGGGCGGGGGGGGGGGGGCATAACCCCCTATTAGTGCGTGACACGGTGACAGGACATAAGCAGCTCCCTCTCCCCAAGCACCGATCACGACTATCTGTGGTGTGAGCCCCTATAGCGGGACGCCCGCTCCTCACCCGGCCGCAGATCCTGGTGTTCCTGCCGCGGCCTGATCCTTAGCGACAGTCCCACAGTGATCACACAATCCCTTCCGGAAGGTCACTCCCTACGACGAAGCCGGCGTGGTGTGTGCTCCACATATCACTGCCCGGAGCAGGGCGGCAGCACGCCATCATTACTAGAGCGAGAGCTGTGAATCATGGATTGCGGATGACTGCGCAACCGCCGCCATCTTGCCGGAGACCACGCTTCATTCATCGCCGGCAAAAGACGCCCAGATACATCTTTGATCCATTCCATATGTCTTCTTATAGTTATACATTTCTAAAGCCCCCCCACCCAATTTTCAAAGGGTATAGGTCATTGGTTTGACCCAATTTAGGCTGACTGTCATGCATTGGGTCAACCACTGAAGGTCTACACCTGCAATATGTCAACTCTAAGGTCAACACAGGGATGGAAGGTCGAAACAAGCATTAGATCAACAATGGCAAGGTAGACTAGGGATGGGACATCGAAAGAAAACATCGGTCAAATGATGTTTTTCAACATTGGTTGCAAAACATCATTTAGACCTAAACATTGGTACTGTGAACCCGATGTTAACCGATGTTTCGATATTTTTTAAAATAAACTGGTTACCAAAGCATATAATAAGCTTCTGAAATGATAAATAATCCCTCTATTAAGTTTATCTTGTTGGGGTGGGTGCAGTTGCACTCTCAAATCCACCACTTAAGTATAAAAGATGCAACATTGCCAACATCAAACATATGAGCAACCCTATTGTTGCTTAGAATAACCATCAGAACAAAGACACTGGAGCCAGTGCAACTGCAAATTAATGTTTGAAACATGTCTGCATTTGACAAACCAGCCCCCATCCCCTCCCTCAACTAGAAACTACTCAGTATCTGCGTCCGCTGTTACTAATAAATCACTGCACATGTGCAGTGTGACTGACATTGCATTTCAAAGAAATAAACTCCACATCCACAACTGAATCAGGCCCTTTGTAAGGTGCTGTGATATGCTTGCTCCATAATAATAAATCAATTGATAGATTGTAAGCTTGCGAGCAGGGCCCTCATACCTTTGACTGACTGTAAATACCCTGTTTGTTGTATCACTGTCTCTTATTGTAAAGCGCAAGTGAATATGCTGCGCTATATAGGAAACTATTAATAAATAAATAAATATGAAGGGAGTTCACCATAATGTCACTACTAGTGACTATCGTATTATACTGTTCATTCTAGCACCCACTATCTTTGAAAACCCATGCAGTTCCTCTTCCCTGCCTGGGGTGTCGCTGTCTGCTGTAGTGCTTCTAGCACAGTGTGGTCTGTATATCAGCACTGACCTGTGCTAGAAACACCACAGCAGACAGCGACTCACTAACAGCACCAGTTGCAGTGAGGCAGGGGTGGGGCTGTCCTGTGTGCTGCTGCTTAATGGCTGGCCAGACTGTCTTTCACTGTCAGCTACCACCCACAGCAGCAGCACACAGCCACACACATATGAAAGCCCAGCCAGCAGTGATACTGTCATGTTTGTTAATGTTTTTTTTTTATCAGTTTCTTAAGTTTTTAATGAATATAAATCAAGGAGAGAGTGAGCTGGCTGCAAATCATTGAAAGCAGCACACATTGACACACAAAAGAAAAAACATTGGATGATTGAGAAAAACATCGGGGGAGAAATCTAGCGATGTTGATGAAACATTGGATCCTCAACATTGCAGGGTTAAACATCGAACATTGGAACCATAAATCCGATGTTACCGATGAAACATCATATGATTACCCATCCCTAAGGTAGACAGTCAAAAGGTCGATATGAGTTTTTCACGTTTTTTTTTTTGTCCTGAATGTCGAAATAGTCATCATAGGCACTGTTGAAGTGTACCGTGTCCCCTTGCATGGCTCGCTGTGGTCGCCATGCGTTGGGCACGATGCCTCGCTGTACTCAGCCCATTGTTTTGTCCTCCCACCACACCATAGTGGATGGTAGGGCATGAAAGACCGACCGTCGGCACGTGGACTAAAAAAAAAATGTGAAAAACTCATGTCGACCCTTGTCATTGCTGACATAATGCTTACATCGACCTACCAACCTTGGCAACCTTAGCAATGTCGACCTTCAGTGGCCTACCCAATGCATGTCAACATAAATAGGGACGACCTAGTGACCATATCTCTTTTCAGATTCCCCAACAATCAGGTATTTAGGAATAATATTTGGGGCAGTACGGATGGTGTAATGGTCAGCATTACTGCCACCATGGCCCTAACTGTGCGGAGTTTGTATATTCTCCCCGTACTTGCGTGGGTTTCCTCCGGGTACGCAGGTTTCTTACCAAAATCAAAAAATATACTGGTAGGCTAATTGGCTCCCAACAAGTTAACCCTAATATAGGGAATATAGATTGTAAGCTCACTGGGGCAGGGACTGATGTGACTGTTCAAAATATTCTCTGTAAAGACCTGCAGAATATGTGTGCGCTATATAAGAAACTGTCAATAATAAATAAATATTAAATGTAAAAGTCTCCATTCTCCAAATAATAATTTTTCAAATGAAGAATTACCACAATTCCATGGCCTGACTGGAACAGCAGTTCCCCACAGCTGATTGGTGATTCCAGTGGGCAGGGGTGGATTGGTAACGATATCTGGCCCGGGAACAATCTTGAAGCAGCCCGGGGGGGTCGCACTACTGCTAACACTCACCGATGCCGAGTCCCACCACCACACGGCCGCCCAGCAGGGTCTCCTTGTCCCAGGCAGCAGCCATCACCACTACCCCGGCGGTGAAGAGCAGGCTGGCCAGGAGGATGCACGGTCTGCGTCCCATCCCAGGACTGTACTTATATGGCATTATATGTATTAGGCATTACGGTGTGTGGCATAATATGTATTGGGCATCACGTGTATCAAATTATGTGTAATGGGCTTCACAGTGTGAGGATACATCACATCCTCTGATTTATGATCTTCTTTTATGGTCTTTTCACTAGTTGATTATAAGGTTTCTGCTCTCCCATTTATCATAATTAAGTAACGTGCGTTTAAGACATTTCTTTGTCATTATTTCAATCCCAGTTATGACAACTGGAACATAAGTAAACAACAAAAGCATGCACTGTATACATTATATACATATTATGCACACATATTGTAGCTTAATGCAGCTGATCAGGGGTTGCAAAGTGCCCACATATAAATAAATAGTCACACCCGCCAGCTGTGACTACACACAGTAGCCTGATACTGCTATAGCATTTGTCACAACCCTACTAACACAGCAAGGGCAGGCGGGACCAATGGTCCCTCACTGCTGTTGTTCTACGGACATATTAGGATGCTGCACAGTGATGCATCAACACTCACCCTGGCAACTGCCAAAGCAGCTGCTGCGGTCACCAAGAGGGCGACAGATTATGACATCCGGAACTATGGCGAGGGTGGGGATAGTACATCCGGGTCACCACAGCACACGCTCGCCAGGACGAGAAGTGACTGTGTTTGTGCATCAGGGTCACCCGCACCGAGGAGATGCTCCGCTTCGCTGTGTACGGCCGGTGCCAGCGGGGGCTGCTGAGCCTGGCGTACAGGGGCCCTGGCAGCACGCGGGACTGCCTGCAGTTCCTGGTGCGAGACACCGTACAGAGACGTGTGCAGGGGATTCTCCTGCCCTCTAGCCAGGTGCGGTCATTGTGCAGCTGGGGGATTCTGACAATACACGGGGGTAGAGAAGGGAAAGGGAGAAGGAGAGGAGGGAGGGGGGCAGGCAGGACAGGTATGTGACTGTGTGTTTGACAGGGCGGGTGTGTGGCTGTACGGGTGGGGGGTTACAGGGCAGGTGTATGTCTAGGGGGCGTGCCAATGCAGGAATGGGGGGGGGGGGTGTGTAGGGCACGCATGTGACTTTGTGGGGTGTTTAGGTGTTTGCTCTAGGTGCGAATAGCTGCAAGGAGGGGACACTGACACTCTTTCTCACAGCCACCTGAAGTGTGAGCTGAAATGTGGGCACCGAATGGGAGTTTAGCTGCCCAAAGCAGTTCTTTAGGTGGAACCTAATACTAATGAGCAAGAACTGTAGTGTTGAATTGTGCATTAAATACATTTGTATGTTTCAAATTTCACACCTGCAATCTGTTTCTTTCCTTTAGGCAATTATCCCTGGTTTTCAGTCATTCCGCCTTTTCAACACATCCTCTGCTAACACAAACCAAGAACTAGGCAGTTTGGTTTATACTGGAAATATGTCCAGGGCAGTGCTTGGTATGTTCTCCATCAACATCCTTCCATTGAAAAAGCATACACTTATATTATTGACTGCAGTCAGTTGCATTAAAGAAGGCTTTTATTCTCCCAATATATTTTTATATAGTTTAACCCAAACTAGTTAATTGATGAGGTGTTCTCTTTTGTGGACAAGTGTCCCTTGTGTGATAACCATGGAAACATCTCCCAATGCTCTGGCTTCCTAGTCTAGTAAATATTTGAAGTGAGCAGCACTGTCTCTAGTTTTAAGATTTCACTTGACCACGTTATAGGTGGTTTGGGATTGCACTTTGATGGGGCAACAGGATCTGGTGGTTGGACTACTGCTGTTCATCTACTTAGGAACGGGTATGGGTGAAAACCGGACCAGGACAGGACCGCCGGACCAGACATTAAACTCTGCATTTTGGAGCTTGTAGAGTCCGGTCCGGGGGGTGTCCTGTCTGGGGGGGCTGCCTGTCACACCTGTCACCAGGGAGAGGAGGAGGGCTAGAATAAAGTCTCCCTGAACGGTCCGGGCATGTAGCAAAAACAGGACGGTCCGGATCACACGGGGAGGCTGTAATCTCCCATCCCCCATGTCCCTGGTGATAGCTATCACAGGGACCCCCTCGGACAAGACACCCCCCGGACCGGACCCTATTAGCTCCGGACTGCAGATTTTGATGTCCTGTCTGGCGGTCCGGAGTCTAGTCCGGTCCGGTTTTTACATAGTCCCCTTAGGAACTGTAGAGTGTATTAAAAAGAAAATTCAGAAACTTCTTTTTAATATAACTTAAGGCCCATACACACTGGGCTACTTTGAGCTGAAAGCCGCTCAAAACAGCAAGTTTGAGCGGCTTTCAGCTCAGTCGCCCAGTGTGTATGGCTCGGCGGTGAGCGCTGCTGCGCACTCCCGCATCATCGCCGGGAAAGCCGCACATCTGCTGGTATTGCCAGCAGATGAGCAGCTTTGAGGACGGCTTTGCTATGCAAAGCCGTCCAACCCTGGCCCCGCCCTGCTGATGGCGCCGGGCAGGGGGAAAGCCACTCAGTGTGTATGCACTGTTACACATTTTTCATATGCATAAGCATTAACATCCTTAGATGCAGATACTTTTAAACCAGGGTTTCCATGAAGCCTTTAAATTTCAGAGTTGGCGATTCTATTTAACCACACAATCCAATTTTTTTTAATAACTTTTATGTACTATTAATTTTCCACCCCAATCAATGAATAACTTGTAGAGCCATTAGCTTATTTCAAGTCAAAAGTAATCTATAATGGAGAGACTTGCTGAGGACTAACAACTCCTCCAATGAAGAGGCAACTCCTGAAGCATTTAGCTTTTATTTCTACGGTGAATGGGTTCATATGGCAGATATTGAAATATAATGTATTTTAGCATGTTCTTAAAGATGTAGTGGGGTATCAATAGCTTTTTGGGAAAAAAGTCTATTCTCACGATTTTAGCCCAATGCCCTTATCGGGCCATCTAATTATAACCCTTTTTCGGGCCACAAAATTACCCATTCTTTGGCAATAACACATGGGATCCAGGGTAAGCTCCCGATCACAGGTGTTATCGTGGCTCTGAGGGTCAGCTTTTCATGGATTATACTTCAGGTGACAGAGGCACCTGAAACATAATTCCCTATAAATGCCGGTTATCAGGGCTAACTGGATATCCCCCGGCGAACCTATTGGCAGCGATAAATTACAGCTGCTAATAGGATATAGGATACTGACCTTTGCATGTAAAAGTTACTGTTACCCGGCAAGTGTAAACTCACAATTTAAAAAGGCAATGTTTGTAAAATACCCTATAGGTACACACGGGGCGATATATCGCTCAATGCACCCTTTTAATCGGCAACCCAGAGATGGTCGCTGATGAAAGAAACCGCTGCCAGCGGTGCCGCAGAGGTAATCAGCTGGTCACAGGAGCAAGCTCCTGCGACCAGCGATTTAGAACGGGGCTGAAAACGGGAGCGCGCACCCGGCGATTTATAACTTGCAGGGGCACACTCCCATCACTGGCAATATGGTCGCCAGCGACCATATTCCCAGCGATATCAGCCCCTATCGCAGCCGTGTGTACACAGCTTTAGTTTTGTTTATTTAAAAAGCATTACCTTCTTAAATTCAGACTTAAGCCTGTCAGTGTCCAACCCCTAAATAGCCCTCACATGTTCTGAAATTGAACAATCCCTGCACAGCACTTAATTTGTTTTCTGAACAGCAGCGGTCCTACAGATCAGATTCCTGCCTTACCGCTATATAGGGAGACAAAATGATGCCATATTATTGGTCTTAATAATAGTACAGTTGATAATAAACAAACAAAAACCTCCCATACTCTTCTATAGTATATTCACCCGATTGGAAAGTACAGGAATCTACCCCACCTAAATGATATTGAATCCTTTGCTTAGAGATAAGTGGGTTGATGCAGTCTTATGCGAGTCTGAGCGTATATTGCGTTTTGTTTTCTGCTGTAGACACACTCGTTACACAACCATAGGCAATGCATGTGCTCAGTTTTGTCACCTCTCTGCTTGAAGTGGTGTAACAGGGCTGTAAAGGGACTTCCTCATGTAGATCATGTCCACTGAGTTGTCACTTCTGTACTTCATCAATGAGGGCAGATGTTAATTTATAAGGGTAAAATTCAATACGGGATTTATAGTAACAGTAACCGTAGCAATACATCACGTTTATAATATTACCCTTCAAATGTAAAATACGGATTCCTCACTGATTAGGGCCCTGCCTGATTCATCAAATTCACTGAGTGATTATGGAATGAGTGTGCATACCATACTCCTTGCGCAATGGAAGATAGCAACAATTGCGTATGGATCGTAAATGCAAAGTGGACAGATGTTGACTGACCGAAAGCTGCCATTTGGGGATGGAAAACTGCTGTTTTCTGAGAGTGTCATAAGCGTGTTAAGGGAGGGTGTGTGACGTCCGTGCCGGCCTCGATCAGCCTATCACAGAGTTGTGGAAGGGTCAGGCTTACATTTGCACAGACCGGAAAACTTATTTGAAGGTTGGTGATTTGTGTATGGATTGGCGGGTGTATAGCGAATTGCAATTCACATGCAAATTTACACAAGGCAGCTATCTACTCGCAGTCATCTGCATCTTTGCAGGTCATGCCCTAGGTCCAGGGTGCTAGAGTGAACACTTCTGATTGAGTTGCGGCCTGTGCAGCATAAGCACACATATACCGGTCTCTAATCTTTTGCACCTTGCACAGGATTGGTGCTGTTGTGCACTGTTGCTGGTGGGTGTCATTCCCAGCACAGGTAGGGGGAAGGTCTAACCACCGGCTGTATATTGTGTACAGGTGCATTTAGTTTTGTGCGGGAGCAGTTATGGCTGACTTGCCTTCACCTCTTCATCGGCCTGTTGTGAAAATGGAATCAATATTTAGCTTATTAATGTTCCCTGGAATGGTGGCAGCACTGAGATATTAGGTACAAAGTGGTAATGCTGAATTTCTGTGTAAAAAGAGAGCTGTTAATTGGATCTTATGGATCAGGTATCTTATATCGTTATCAGTGCTGTTGCTGTAAGTAATGTGTGTAAGCAAACCATTCTCACTGTAACCTATTGTCACCATTGTGTTCACACAGGGGTGAAGTTCTTCTCCTATTCCACCAGTATGGCCAGCCTAGTTATCCTGCCAGCTATCCTTATGAAATCCGGCATTGGAGTGGACAGCTTGGTTTTAAAAATAGCTTTTTTCAGTGTGGTCGGATTTTTCACCTTCATCACACCTGTTGTTCTGCATTTTTTTACAAAAGGATACGTGGTCCGCTTATATCACAACAGAGACACAGACCTTTATACTGCTGTTACGTATAACGCATTTCTGGTGGAGAAACGGACTGCATTTTCTCCAGAGGATGTTACGGTACCTGGAATTAGCAAAATGTTCACAACCTTTTATGCCAAAAAGAAATCCATGCTGGTCAATCCAGAGTTATTTCCCAATCCTTGGCACTATCACCACCTGATGGGCTACGATAAACCATTTACGTTTTAATCCAGAAGAACTGAATCTGCCCTCTGAGGACAAATAAACTCTTGTGAATGTGCAGTGACTTCTCTCTTTGATGGTTTAGAAGGTGGGAGCATTGTAGGAATAATGATTTTACATGGTCTTTCTCTGAGAAATATGCACTGACTGGGTGACGTCTGAATAAAAGGTGGTAAATAAGGATAAACACAACAACAAATACTCCAGCAATAGGATTAATAAACATGGGCTGCATTTAGTGTTCTCTGTAGGCTTTTTTTTTTTGCAAGGTGCCCATTTTCTAAGCTTCTAAATGCGCTCTGCCCTTTCGTGTGACCCAGCCGTGCTGACACGCCGCTTAAGTCCTCTCCTCCTCTGGGAGCGGCTCGGCTCTTTCAGCTATGTGTGTGACTGCAGGACAGGAGGGGGTGTGGACTATGAGCGTGTAAATAGATGCTGGGGCAGAGGGGGCATGGAATGCTTGCCTCGTAGACCGGTGTGGAAAGTGTGTACTGCTTTGAACTCGGCCACACAAGGCATGTGTTTCATAAAGGCCCCCATACACTGAGCCAATTTAGTCCGATTGCGACCAATCGGGCCATTAAATCGGACCAAATCGGCTGTCCCTGACATGCCCTTGGGTCCGATGCGTGGACCTGAGCAGGTGGTCAGACCATCTGACCACCCGTTCTGGGACCTTCCTCCGGGCGGGGAGCAGGGATGCATGCGGTCCATCACAACAAATTGTGACTGATTGCATGGGTACCTGCTGCTGGGAAGGGAACGGGCGGCTTGCAGCGTACCTGTTGTCCATACACTGTTGCGAGATATTGCAGCAGTGCACGGGCACCTTAACTGTAGAGGATCGGAGTGACGGCTGGGGGGGTACTGTGTGCACTGCGGCATACTGCACCTGCAGCTTGCATGATTCCTCCAGTGGTGACGTAGAGGGGTCCCGGTAAGTGTGAGTGTGCTTCTCTGGTACTTTCGCCTGACCTGTGTGCTACAGCTGGCAGGATTGGTCAAGGATGTGGCCCTAGTTATATAAAAGGACATATGGGTGTGATGGAAGCTGATGTCCGTTCTGAGGAGAGCTAGACAGGGGAGGGTGGGGGTGCATGCTCAGTGGGCAGCACCCTGTCCTAAAATTTTAGTTTAGAATTAGGGAGTGCAGTTCAGCCATCCCACCCACATATTGTCTACAAAGATGGCAGGGCCAGATCCTAGGCAGGTCCTTGAATGTGTCACCATGACTACAATGAATTCCACTAAATCTCAATGTTTTAAATAAACAAACTTTTTAACTAAGGTTCTAAAGTGCTGTTTCCGGGTTGGGAACAAAGCAAAAAAAATAAAAATCTGAACACTAACAAACCATGTTGCAATGCAAGTTTTTTATATTTGGTTTTGGAAATACACGTCTAAATTCTTACCTGTGCCCCACTGCATGGTTCTGCCGTGTGGCAAAGTTATTATTTTTCTTTGCTACCTACGCAGAATCAGCCCTATGTTCAGATTTATTTCTTTTGAGGTCTATGTAGAGAATCTTCAAATGGACACATCTCCAACCATTGTGGTTCTTAGAAGTCAATGGGTTTTTTCTTCTTGGGTATGCAGTCACCTCACCTTTTACTAAATATTGAACTTATTATTTATGTCTGACCTTTTCTACCTGTCATTTCCTTTTATGTTGCTAAAATAGAAAGATGCACTTTTGATAAAAGGCAGCCGTACTGTTTTTTTTTTTTTTTTTGCCATAAATTGTATTAGAGCAGGCATGTCCAAACTTTGGTCCTCCAGCTGTTGTGAAACTACAAGTCATACCTTGCCATAGTTTTGCTATTAGGGAATGCTGAAATTATGGCAAGGCATGCTGGGATCTGTAGTTTCACAACAGCTGGAGGGCCACAGTTTGGACATGCCTGTATTAGAGAATTCTGCTTGTTCACGTGTTTAGAATGAAGTGCTGTTACTCAAGTGCATTTGCCTTTATTTCTTTGTCACTATTATTAAATTTAGCCAAGCAGTTCACCCCCTGAGCTGGTGAAATCACATTTTGAACTACAGAAATGAGCATCTCTACCCCTTAACATAATTTAGCATTTAATGGAAAAATACATAAAATAAAATATTGGCTACGACAACTTGAGGAGGATAATATGTATTGTCAATTATTCGTATAGCGCACACTTATTCCGCAACTTTACAGAGAATACTTGTGCCCATTTCATCAGTCCCTGCCCCAATAGAGCTTACAGCCAATTACCCGAACAGCATATTTTCTCCTTCATCCACCAGGGACACTGTATTCTTCATCCATTGGGGATAGAGTGGTGATAGAAGGAATCTGCACTTTAAAATTCATAGTGGTGCAAGCTCCGCCCCCTCTATCTTCCTACCAGACCTCAGTCTTGGTAAAGTGCCTAGAGGAGTCATCTCTGGTCTTAGTCTCCTTAGAGGACTAAGTTTTTTTTTTTATATATCTTTGAGGACTGGCCAATAGAGGAAGCCAACTGTCTGCCTCCAACGTGGGAACCCCTGTGGTGGGTCAGGTTGCCACCGCCTGCAGTGTGCCTCTCTGACCAAGCCACCGGTGCCTACGCATCAGGTACCAGCTGCTCACGTAGGAGGTACCAGGGCACAGGTAAGGTGCTCATGCACCATATGGTATCCCGGCCAGTTTGGCGCGCTGGTCGGGCAGAGGAGTCTACACAGCATGCGTGATACTACCTAGCCTCTTCCTCCCTGCAGAGCTGGCATGAGCGATCTGCATCCGATTCTGATCCGATGCCGATCCGATGTTGACTATATCGTCAACATCGGAAAGGAAATCGGACCGTGTGTACACACTATTACTGTATTTCGGTGGGGTGTATGTGTATACAGTGAGGCATAGAAGTATTTGGACAGCCACCGATTGTGCAAGTTGACCTACTTAAAAAAGATGAGAGGTCTCCAACTGTGAAAGACCGAATGTGGGGGTAGACAAAACAATAAATCACATTGTATGTTTTTTTTTTTTTCAACACTTTATTTGTATATTCTTGCAGAAAATAAATATTTGGCCACCTACCAACCAGCAAGATTTCTCACAGCCTTCTTCTTTAAGAAGCTGTTCTATCCTCCACTCATTACCAGTATTAATGGCAATGTTTGAACTGGTTAACTGTATAAAAGACGCCTGTCCACACCCTCAAACAGTCAGACTGCATACCTCCCAACATGACCCTCTCCAGGAGGGACACATTGCTCTGCTCCTGGACTTTCCTCATAATGTCTGCAGCCCCTTTGAAATCTACAGATCTATACTATCTCGCTTGGGGTTAAAACAAGTGCTGTAGCACCTGCCTGTGCGGATACATCCCCTTTTCCCAAAACAAATATACTATCCTCATAATGTATGATTACCATAATCTGTGTTGAAAGAACTTTGTTAGTAAGTAACCTGTTTAACATACATTCAGAGGAAAGTCCAGGAACAACACTGTGTCCCTCCTGGAGAGGGTCATGTTGGGAGGTATGAGACTGCAACCTCTCCACCATGGCCAAGACCAGGGAGCAGTCCAAGGTCACAGGGACAAAATTGTAGAGCTGCACAAGACTTCAAGAGAGCTGGGAGAACGTCATGTGGTCAGATGAGAGCAAAATAGAACTTTTTGGTATAAACTCCATTCATCCTGTTTGGAAGGAGACGAATGAAGCATTGGGGTGGAAACATCATGCTTTGTGGCTGCTTTTCTGCAAAGGGGATAGTATGATTGATCCGTATAAAGGCCAAAACCCTCCTTCCCCCAGTAAGAGCATTTGAAGATGGAAGGTGGCTGGTTCTTCCAACATGACAATGAACAAACACACAGCTCATTCACCTATGGAACTAAGCATTGTCCAAATATTTTTTTTCTGCAAGAATATACACAAATTGCTTAAAAATCATACAATGGGATTTCCTGGTGTTTTTTCCACATTCTGTCTGTCACAGTTGAAGTGTACCTATGAAATTACAGACCTCTCATTTTTTTTAAGTGGGTCAACTTGCACAATCGGTGGCTGTCCAAATACTTTTTTGCCCCATTGTATATACTGTAGATATATCTATATTATTACAATTGTGGGTATCAATTCAGGGTTCCCTCTATTGTCTTATTTCTCTATTCACCGTGAATATCTTGGTGTGTATGCGTGAGTGTGATTTACCTTGCTGTGTAAATGACAAAAGGTACATCTTCCACTTATGGGCCTACACACGGGGAAACATTTAGGCATTTTCTGAGTGATTTTACTAAAATTCCAGAAAACACAGACATTTGAATGCGCTGCCCCACCGGTCTGAATCAGGCGGTGATTAATAACCTGTAACGCTTATTTATTAAAACGTCAGTTTTCTCATTGGTGTGCTGCATCGGGCTTTCTGGCTAATGCTGATTTTTTGGGAAGCCACACCCCGCACCTTGATATAGTAATATGCACTCCCAATACACAGAGAAGCATTGACGACGGCTTGGGGGCTTATTCATTTAATTGTAACCAAGATCACTGAATTATATTACCATGTATTATTTTAATCTGGTTACTGGTGTCTTTCAGTGTGCTGGTGGAAACAATGTATTTTTTTCTTACTTAGTATTACCCCGCCCTTTCATGCACCTGAGTGACCTCACTAAACTAAAGGTGCCCATACACTAGTAAGATTATTTTCAGATCTGGCTGGTGGGAACAAAAACATGGTTATGGATGAGTGACAGTTTGTCAGTTTTCCAGCATTTCCAGGCAAACTGTCATTTGCTCTCATCCATCACCATGTTTTTGTTTGATAATAAGATATTTAAAAGCGATATTGGCTAATGGACAATTTTGACTAGATACACTGGAGATTTTGACTAAGCAATTTTGTTTTAGTATGATATAGTCAAAATTGCCTTGCCTGCACAGTAAATCTATGCTAAGCCATCTATCTTAAGGTGCCCACACACTAGAACGATTTTTGGGCCGATTGACCGATTTTCGATAAATCGTCCGATGTTTACAGATAATCGGTCGAAAATCGGCCGATATCGGTCCGATGCGCGCTCCCGTGGATCTTTAGCTGAATCTTCTGATCTTATGTGCTGCACAAAAGATCAGAAGTTTAACAAAAGATCCATAGGAAAGCACACGGGATCTAAAGAAAAATCTTTGGTAAAGACGTGCGCTTGCCTGAAATCTTTTGTCCAGGATGGACAAAAGATTTCAAGGCTAATTTATGCGCACATCTTACGATCACTTAAAAAAAAAAAAAAACGCCCATAGAGATGACTAGCAAGCCATTGATTGGCCATTGATTGGCTGAGAGGTTTTTTTAAGTTATCTTTTTCTCCCGGCCCCCGGCGCTGCCCGGCAGCCAGCGTCATGTCATCAAGTTCTCCCTGCTCTCCTCCCACTGTCACCCCACCGCAACACAGCTTTCTCCAGCCCGGCGCCATATGCAGCCTCCCCCTGCTTGGCTCTCTAAAGCCGGCATCCCCCGCCAGCTGCTGTCCCCCGCACGCCTCCGGGGCTGGGCTGCACATAAGATTTGGCAAATCTTATGTGCAGCCCGTCCGACCTCCCGACCCCGATCCGATGCGCACGGGACCGCGCATCGGATCGGAGGGGATGTCTACAAGTGCGATTTGGGCCGATTTCACTGCCCGATTCATCCGAATCGGGTGAGATCGTTTCTATATCGCATAGTGTGTGGGGGCCTTTACTGTCTAATGCTATGATAGTATAGTGTCCCTAACTGTGTACAGCCTCTGTTCACTCACTTCTCTGAATAAACAGCCACCATCTTCACTAAGGGGGTTATTCTGGTTTATTCCTTCTGGCAAATTCCTTCTTAGATGGACAAAACCATGTGCACTGCAGGGGGGCAGATGTAAAATGTGCAGAGAGAATTAGATTTAGGTGAGTTTCTGTGCAGGGAAAATACTGACTGCTTTATTTTTACACTGCAATATAGATCTCACTTTGAAATAAAGCCCCACCCAAATCTAACATAACATAATAAAAAACAGATAACAGTGATCAGGATCTCAGGACTCTCACCATTCAATTTTGTCCACAGGTAAATGTCGACAAAAAAGCATGTGTTGTTAATCCAAACAGGTGTCCCTGGATGCTGGAATAAAGTAAGGGATCCCTCGAGTCCTTTCACGGTTTCTCCTAATGACCACGGACGACCGGTTTCAATACCTTGCGGTATATTAATACTGGTCATTAGGAGAAACAGTGAAAGGACTCGAGGGATCTGCTTCTGTGATATCCAGTCTCCAGATCAGTGCTTTGTCATCTGCTGTACAGCCTGACTCCTAGCAGTTATACTGCATCTGCTCAATTGGTTCTAGCCAATCTCCTGTGTTATCAGCTTCCAAGCTATACCTGTTGGGTTCTTCACCAGTGACTCACCATTAACCCAACTTCGGGTCTCCATCAATACACCATCGATATTCCTTGAGTTCCTGCTGATTCCTTGTGGTTCCTGATCACTTCTCACCTTCTCCAGCAGTCTATATAGAGTCTTCCAATTACCATTGGTTCACCAAACTTTGCTGTTTACTTAGGATTTCACTTATGTTTCAAATACAACCTAAATGCTTAGTTCTCTCTCCTGTTAAACTTATTTTGTAATTTGTGCTGGAAATGCAAATGAAAAGCACTTCGGGGTCAATCCTATTGTTTGCGAAGGGTGTGATGTGCCGTTCCCACCGCGTCTCAATGCTTGCAGCTGCACCTGAACTTACACCCTTCAGGGATGAAATCAGCCGGAAGTCATAGAAAATTGTTCGGACCTCTATGGGGTAGTGGGCACTTTTGTGCGAGTTCGGCATGCACGATCATCACAGATAATTGTATTGACCCCTTAAAGTCCTACTGGGAGAAAAGTTCTATATTATTATTATTATTATTATTATATTTAACTGTTCGTTGTGTGTGTTCATGGTATTTTGCAATTTGACCACCAGATGGCAGGTGTCACCTCTAGAAGAGAGAGAAGTGAAATGCAGGTCTGAAAATTCAGTATTTGGAAAAGACAGTAACTCTTTTGGGCCAAGACTGTATTAACATGGTGGGGACTCTAGGCTTTTAGGCATTCAGGCTCTCTCTGGTACTTCAATCTTCACCCCACTACATCTGACATTTTTTGGAAGTTGATACTGGGTGGAAATAAAAATCTGCTGACCTCTTTTTTCTCAGCACAATTGTTCATCTTGTTTCTGTTTTGTAATAGTGCTAGATTGCTATTGGTCCCCCCCCCCACACACACACACGCTATGGTGCTGAGTGCAAACGGTCTTTAACCATTGGATAGGCCCCTAGTCCTTGCAGGGCTACTACTTTTTGGGGGAACTGCATATTACTACTGACAATTTATTATTACTGCACTGTACGTCTTATATTTCTAACCAGAGAAGGATAAAAAACAGAATTTTGGTACTCACCGATAAATCCCTTTCTTTGACTCCATAGAGGGTGCTGGAGTTCAGTACGATGGGGTATAGATGGAAGATTAGTGGAGCCTGGCACTTTAAATTTTAATGTATGTGACTGGCTCCTCCCACTCTATGCCCCTCCCCTAGATCAGTTTGGAAACTGTACCCCAGGAGAGACAGCAACATGAACCACAGAGGAGGAGAGACAGTTGGAAAACATGAATAACAGAAACACATATTTGCCATACAGAGGCAAAGAACTGCAACCAAGTACACATATCAAGAAGTGCTTCCAGGTACACCTACCAACAGCAAGAGAAAAGAACAGTGCAGGGTGGGTGTCCAGCATCCCCTATGGAATCAGAGAAAGGGATTTATCAGTGAGTACCAAAATCCAAATTTTTTTTTTCATCCATAGGGGACGCTGGAGTTCAGCATGATGGGGACATTCCAGCACCACCCACATGGGCAGGAGAGTGCTGAGAATCCTGCAACACTGTGCAGCCAAATTGAGACTCAGAGGCTGCAAACATGTAAAAATGGTAAAACTTGGTAAAACGTGTCAGCCCACCCAGGATGTGGCATGACAAAACCGCAACGTAGACATGCCATGGGCAGCCACCTAAGAGGAACCCACCGAATGGGTTGAATGAGCAGAAACTGAGGTTGGATCGATCTGTGGAAGACCCCACCAATCTATCAACTGGAGGAAGATGCTGAAGGGCCCACTCTCTCGGATTTAGGTCCTCTCTGCTGCGGTAGTCCGCTTCCCAATTGTTGACTCCTGGTCTAAACACTGCTGAAAGCGCGAAAGGATCCACTTGGAAATAAGATCCAATTAGAAAGTCCATAAGTAGAATCAACCATACGGTAGGGCCTCTAAGGCTACAACCATCTTGCCCAGATGTCGAATAGACAGATGAAACAATACCCATTTGGGCTGAAAGACCACTTGACTAAATTGCTTTCACCTTGTCCATAGGTAGATAACACTTTTGAAGCACTGTGTCCAGAATGATTCCCAGGAACTGGATTCTCTGGGCTGAAAGCAACTTTGATAAATTTATCATCCAACCGTGCTGCATAAGAACCTGATTGGTCAACAAAATGTTCTGATCCAGGTGCTCTCTGGATGGAGCCTTTATGAAGAGATCATCCAGATAATGGATGATGTTTACCCCTCGAGTCCTCAGATGAGACACCATCATTGCCATAAGTTTGGTGATTACCCGTGGAGCTGTGGAAAATCTGAGGGGTAATGCATGAAACTGGTAGTGAGACAAAAGAACTGCAAAAAGAAGATACTCCTAATGAGGCATCCAGGTGGAAATGTGAAGATAACAGTCCTTATCTAGCGACACCAGGAACTGCCATTTCTCCAGACCTGCAATCACTGACCAAAGAAATTCCATCTTGATCATAGAAACCCATAGATAGGAATTCATGGACTTCAAGTTCAAAATCGGTCATCGGTCAGTGTATGCCCTGCTGTGTCCTGCTGATGGACATTACCCCGGTATTGTGAAAAGGGTGTGAAAACACCTTTTTTGCAGCCAGGCTCTCTAGCTTCCTGTAATAGATAGGAACTTGTCAATAACAAAAGACAGATTTTCTATAGTTGTCCACAGGGAATACAGATCTAGTCCAGCTGTCCAAAGGGATTCCAGATTAAGTCAAGGTGACCATTGGGGGTGACTACTGTATGTATTGCAGTGGTTCTAGGAACCTGTTTTTGCTATGTTGCCTGGTGAGAGCCATTAATGATGTTATCACTGCATTAAGTCACCAATATCCCAAATAAATATTTCAATGGGCAGTATTCAATTACCCAAATCGCGCTGTGCAGCGAATCCTGTTTAGGATTCGCTGCACAGTGCCGTGTACCAGAGGGCTGGAGCCCTCGCTGCCAGCCCTCCCTTACACACTATTCAATGAGGCAGGAGCTCGCTGCCCCTGACGGCGAATGTTAGCCTGAGGACGGCCTCAGGCAGGGAGATGGAAGTCTCCCTGTCTGCCCCAGAACGTATGTGGGGGGGAGGTGGGCTCCCCGGGAGCCAGGCAGCACAGGCTGCCCCCCCCGGGAGAGCCAGCAGGGGACCGGGTATTCACTTGCACCCGAACGTGCATATGTAATGATCGGGAGCAGTGAATATATGAATATCTAATGAGCGGCTCACGGCCCCCTGCTTGTTTTTTTTTTTTAAATTAAATATATAGTTATGTGCTATAAGCACATGAATAAAAATAGCATGCCCCTTCTCAGAATAAAATTCCTGATTTTTTGACACCAAATTTAAAAAAACAACAACATTATTTTAAAAGTTCACATTCCACTTCACCATGAAAAGATGGCGATTGCTACACGGTGACACATGGCGAAAATCACTTAGAAAGCAATTCGCCATCTTCTCATTGAATACACTCACGGCGATTCACATTGAAAAACCCATTGAAAAACCACAGCGAGTTGCAGAGAGTATCAGACGGTGAATTGTCCCTCATTCACTGTTCACCATCGGCGAAAAGTGCACGTTGAATAGGGTGATTCACTTTCTGACACAAAGGGCGGTATTCAATGTGAATACCGGCGAGGTGCAGCGAATCCTGTTTAGGATTCGCTGCACATTCGCCACGTTCCGGAGCCTCGCCGGCTCCGGTATTTAACGAGTCAGGAGCTCGCTGCCCCTGACCGGCGAATATGAGCTCCTGCGGCGAACGCCACAGGGAGCCTGAGGACGGTGGCAGGCAGAGAGATGGAAGTCTCTCTGCCTGCCCCAGAACGTTTGTGGGGGGGGCAGGCAGAATATATATTCATGTGCTTACAGCACATGAATAAAAATAGCATGCCCCTCCTCAGAATAAAATTCCTGATTTTTTGACACCAAATGTAAAAAACAAAACACTTTATTTTAAAAGTTCACATTCCACTTCTCCATAAAAAGATAGCGATTGCTACTCGGTGAATCATGGCGAAAAAAACCTTCAAATGTATTCGCCATCTGGTCATTGAATAGGGTGATTCACCGTTTTAGTCAAAAATTCGCCAAACAGCACAAATTCGCCATAAAAACATGGCGAATCAGGCTCATTGAATACCGCCCAAAAAATCACCTTCCAAAGTGAAAAAAGCACAAATTCGCCATGAAACATGGCGAATTGGCCTCATTGAATACTGCCCAATAAGTAGTGTAGCAACCTTTTGATATCCAGAGCTAACTTGAAAAGGGTTGGGATCGTTCGGTCTACAGCAACTAGGTCGACAAGCATTGGGTTGACACCACTAGGTCGACAGGCAGCAAGGTCGACATGGGTCTAGGTCGATATGGGTCTAGGTCGACATGGGTGTCGGTCGACAGGACATTAGGTTGACACAAGCATTAGGTCGACATGGGCAAGGTTGACAGTAAAAAGGTCAACATGGGTTTTTTCACTGTTGTTTTTTTTACCGGAATGTCGACACTGTCGACATGGACACAGTTTGAAGTGCTTCGCTCGCGATGCTTCGAGCACCACACCCTAGTGCAGGGCTGGGCAACACCGGCTCTCCAGATGTTAATGAACTACACATCCCAGGATGCTTTGCATTAGTTTTGCTATGTGGCCATGCTGAAACTGATGCAAGGCATGCTGAGATGTGTAGTTCATCAACATCTGGAGGGCCGGTGTTGCCCAGCCCTGCCCTAGTGGGTGGTAGGGCATGTAATACTGCCTGTCAGCATATGTTGGCTAAAAAAACAGTGAACCTTTTGACTGTCAACCTTGCCCATGTTGACCTAATGCTTGTGTCAACCTAATGACCAGTCGACCCCGCATAAAAGTACATTTAGATCTTTACACATGGCAATTATAAAAAAAAAAAAAAGTAAGTATGCTGGCCAGGATCCAAATAGAGGCTGGTTCCTCAGTACGGGGTCCTTTGCACACCCTGGCAGGTGCAGTTTAAAAGAGGAGAGGCCCATGTGCAATATTCTCTGGCTACTAACCACACGACTACATGCTGAATTTTTGTTATCAATGTTACTGTGAATTTATGCCTTTGTCTTTAGTGAGCGTCACATTGTTTATGCAATGTTTTGCACAGAATTGATGCTATTGTCTTTCTATATGCAATTTGTATTTTATGGCTTAGGCCATATACCTCTTTCTTTATTCATTAACCCTTTATTTACTAGCATTCCAGTTAGACCATTATGAAATGTGACATTTTTACCTTTTAACCTGACATGTGATAGTCATTACCATTCATTTACTGTGGGTTGGACCAGAGTGTGTAAGCCATCCCTTCATAGACGTGCCAAAAGCTACGAACCAGAAGAGAGAGTTGGGTATGTTAGGAGGTTTCCGATCAACAGGTCGACAATGTCTAGTTTGACAATCACTAGGTTGACCACTTATGGTCTACAGTGAGTAGGTTGACACCTAAAAATGGTTGACATATTCTAATATGTCAACACCAGGAAATGTCGACACAAGTTATTTTTGTTAACCAACGTTATGGACAGGGCGTCATGGGGCGGGGGACGTGGGTTGCGCCCATGGGAATGCCCAGCATTTCATGGGTGTTCCCATGAAACTGCTGGGCATTCCCACGGTAATTTGCTGGTGACGCTGGTGCCAGGGGTGGGCAGCTGATGTCACCGGATGTCAGCTGCCCACCATCTTCCCGTACAGGGGTGACGCAGATCTAAGTCAGCAGAGACTGACTTAGATTTGCGATCGCTTGAGAAATCATTCGATCCATCGAATGATTTCTGCCCTGCACCAGCTGCGAATGGATGTTTATGCAAAACATCCATTCGTACGCATGAGGGTAAAATCTGTGTGCGAGCAGCGGGTATTTGTGCGGGCGGCGTTTAGATGGCCCGCAAATCTGTGAATTTCGCAGCTTTGCGTGTCAAACAGAATGACTCCACTATGTAATGTAATCATTAGGCTGAAACATGCACACCTTGCACTTTGCAGCAAATCTTGTGACTATAACATCAGTCTGAGAAATCGATTCAGAACCACTTTATAAAGAGTGGTCATGTGTGTAATGTGATGTCATAGTGGTGTTGCCTAACCCTGGGGTGTCTTTGATTGGTGGTGCAGGATCAATTCAAATTATTTATGGTCAACGTCATAGTCAAAATCAGTGCTTGTGCCTTCCAGTCATTACATATGTAGACAAACAGAAGCCAATCTGTACTCTTAACACAAAACTAGGCCTAAGTAAGCCATATAAACACAATTTACTAAATTTTATATTTTTAAATCTAAATATCTCAATTAAAAAAACGTATGGACTTGAAACGTTATGAAAAAAAATTCTGTTACTCTAGGGCGCTGTGCAGTGGCAGAACTTGTAAGGGGTTGTCCCAGGTGCAAAAATATTATTTGGGCCCTTTGAAAAAGTTTTCTAGGGACAACAAAATGCGTCAGGCCACACTTTATTGTTGGACTTTGGACTCCTTTGCTAGCCCACTTGAACCAGCTCTCCGCCATCATGTTTGCCACCTTGGATCCCCACTTGCATTCTTAAACTGGAAAAACATCCTGGGACACCACAACCTGCTAACAACTTGGAGCCTATTCTGACTGTCCTAGTCAGGACTTTCGGTATATCACTCAAGGCATCAGCTAGGTTTATAGACATCCACAATACCAGCCAAAATTAACTTTTGGGATACCATCTAACAAGTGTAGGAGAGCCTCATAGGAGCAAGCGGGACAACACACTTATACCCTTTTAAACCAAAACGCCGGGTCGCACCCGGCTTTTTGGACCCTGGTTGAAGCCGGGTGCGACCCGGCGTTTAGGGGCATTTACACCGGACGGGCTTAAACGCCCGCACCCCCCTCCCGCCCCTTCCCGGCGCTTGAAGATGACAACGCGATGTCATCTTCAAGCGCCGATCGACGCCGCCGTACCCGGAACGCTGCTGGGGGCAGCCCAGCACTAAGGTAAGCTGCTAGGCTGCCCCCAGTCCCCAGCAGACAGCAGCGCCGGCTGTCAGTGTCAGACTGACAATCCGTCCAACCTGCGGACGCTGCGGTCCGCAGGTTGGACGTTCCCCATTCATGTAAATGGGAGCCGGGTCATCCGACCCGGCGTTCCCATTTACACCGCCCTCTACCCAGGTCCTAGCCGTGTTCTACCCAGGTCAGGACCTGGGTAGAAGTCCCGTTTAAAGGGACACGGCATTAGGGATTTACACCGCCGAAGATCCGGGTATGACCCGCCGCTGAACCGTATTTTTCGGCGGTGTAAAAGGGGTATAAGTATACTGTCCATCCTACACTATTTTCCAAGTGCATTTTTTTATTTATTGTTTTTATTATTGTTTTCCATTAATCGTGTTTATAATTCTATATCATGAATATTATTGGATTAATAGTATGTTTTATTCTTTATTAAATTACTTTTAAAATGTGATACCCAATTGATCAGCGTAAAATATACTTTTAATTAAATTCAGCGCTCCACCACAATTTTTGTTTTTTCTTGTTTCCCTAAAGTATAAGAGACTGACCATCCCCTGAGTGTGAACAGCTAGCTTAAACACCCCATCTCACCGGCACCTTAATTTAACCTTCATTTAAGGTGATCACTTTTTTCTCCGCCCTAACACAAGTTCACAATATGCAAAAATGGCAGTGGGTGACAGGGAGAGGCAGATGGTGACAGGTAGAGACCAAGGGTGACAGGGAGAAGCAGGCGGAGGCATGACAGGGAAAAGCAGTGGGTGACATGAATGGGTGACAGGGGCAGTAGTGGGACCCCTTAGTCTTCAGGGGCCCAATGCACTGCACCTGCTGCACCAATGGTAGTTCCACCTCTGGCGCCGTGATTCAAAAAAGTTTGGGAACCGCTAGCCTAGAGAATATTCAGTGACTCTGGAGGTTATTCTGATCGTAGCGGCCAAACGTGCGTACGTTCGCTATTAACGTACGCTATCCGCACGCGGCCGTTGGGGTTAAGTCCACCCACAACTCAGCCGCATACGTACGGCCAGAAACAACGTCAAAGGGGAGTGGCGTACAATTGAGCGTACGCCAACGTACACGGACGGGCCAGCCCTTACACTCCGACAACTGGCGTACAACAGAGCGTACGCCACCGTTTACGGACGTCTCTCGTCCGTCTTCCCACCGACTTCTTGCGGCTATCTGAGCGTACGCCAGCTTGCACGGACGGGTCCCTATTGTTTTCAATAGAAAACTCAGCTTATGTCACCGCTCGTGAGAGTGAGCGTACGTCCGTGTACGCTGGCATACCCTTCACATATATGGACTTGCAAATCTTGCCTTTGAACTATAATTATGAAAATTAATTAATTGATTGAATTAATTAATGTGCAAAATAGTGGCCATGGGCTTAAAACATTGCTGAAACATCCTTTGTAGGTGTTAGATGTGGTTTATGTTATTGTATCATAAATACAAAACCTATGTTTGTATTAGAGTGAACACGTTGACACATGTCGACTTGTGTAGATTGAGTGTGCTACTGTGTAAAGTCTATGAAAGCACGTAGTGAATATGTATAACTGTTTAACAAATACCTACCTTAGCATATATAAGCAGGTCTTAAAAAGATTCTTACCTTAAATTAAACAAACCTTTAAATGTAGAGAAGTATAGAAAGATAAGCTTCCAATGTGTTTGAGTGCTGTGTGTGGCTTGCAGGTAGTGAAATCATGGTTTGGACTTAATAGACTGCAGCATTGGTTATTACATTCAGGTGTATGTGTTTGGTAGTAATCAGCGTAAATTAGCAAACCCAGGCGCACGCTGGCATGCGGTATCTGTAGGGGTGGTTTGAGATGGCGGTTGGCGGCCGCCTGTTTTGTGTCCGAAATGAACGGTGCTTTAGTCGATCATGCGGTAGTAGCACCGCTCATTTTTGGTGCACACCCCCGTGTACGCCCATGTTTACGCCCATTTTCCCTCATTATTTCGGCCGCTCCCCTCAACACGCCCCTATGCCGCCCCCAATGCCCGTACACTCGCGTACAGGTTTTTTCGCACGTAGAGATCCGTCCGTAAGCGTTGTGGAGTGTTCGCGCCTGCGCATTAGCGAATGTACGCATGCGCAGATCATAAAAAACCCCGGGACGTACGCGTACGGCCCGGCCGCACCAACCAGAATAAGGCCCCATGTGGTTTCCTTGGTTAAAGCTGCACAATGCGCATACAGTTTAGCCTGGGAAAAAGGCAATTACTGTTAAATGAAGTCAGGATTCTGTCCAAGATCTTGTCAATTATGTATTCAGAGATTATCTGGGCAGATTTGTAGTAGTGTGTTTGGATGGCATTTACATTTTCTTATCTTCTGGTAATGAGCAAAGTCAACATGTTCATTTGATCCTGCAAAAACTCAGAAGGAATGTTACATGCCAGTTCTGAGAAGTTAATTTTCAACAGTAACAAAATAACTTTTCGTGGTTATATCATTTCTTGATAGAGGGGTACTTTCAAATTGTTTGTTATACAGTTATCTTTCTGATGGATTTAACCAAATAATGTTAATTTTTGTTTCTCCAATAACTAATGCCTATGTATTAAAATAGTGTTTTCCATAGTAGCTCCATTTACAGATCTTAAGGTGCTCTTAAGGTGCCCATAGACGTGCCAATTCCGGCGCCGCGATGTGTGCTTTGAGATGCGCGCTCCCGTGGCATCTCATCGCACAGTACAAAAAGTATGTGCTGCACACACTTTTTGTACTTGCTTTTTATCGCATCGCATTGCATGCACAAGGCATGCAATGCGATGCTATTAAGCTCAAAACGCACGGTCAAATCGGCACGTGTATGGGCACCTTAACTTAGATTTTAACTAATTTGTTGAGTGGCCGCTTCTAAACCTAGATTGGTTACTAGCTGTAATGCCTGGTGTTTATTTTTCTCTCTGACTCCACCGCTTTCCCTCCTACTGTTATATCTGACGACTTTTCTCTCCTAATTCTTTCTCCCCCGCCTCAACACTCCCTCCACCCTCTTACTCACTCTCTCTATAGCTGCCCATCACTGTCTCCTGTGCTTCGCAGACACAATTCATCCCAACTGTCACTACCTGCGGAATTGATGAGAGATGCCATAATTTTGCCCACATGCTAAATTCCTTGTTGCATTCCCTCTTTTGGGATATTGGCAGTATTTTATCCTGTACAGGCCTCAGGGGTAATTTCTCTAAATACCTCAGTCGCAACACCTCTAACTTATTATACTCTACCACATGGTTCCTCATAAAAGGTTATTAACCCCTTGAGTGGTGGGTTTTGCTGGGGCAGGACAAACCTACCAGGGCAGGTTTGTCCTGCCCCAGCAAAACCCACCACAGGAATTTGGAAGCCCCCCTCCCTCACCTCTGCTCCGTTAGTATGTCGGAGCTGCCGCTGCTGCCCCCGCTGCCTTGGCCGGCCGCCTGTCTCATTCAGCAGTGACGTCGGCGGCAGGCTCGGGGATGTTCGCGGTGGCTTGGGAGGACTCGGGTGCCTGAGCGCTCCCAAAGTCCCCAAGAGCCGCGCCGACCATACCCGAGCCTGCCACCGACTTCACTGTAAAATGAGTGACGGGCGGCTGGCGGGTCAGGGGAGCTCCGGCGTTCCGATCGCCGAAGCAAAGGTGATGGAGGGGACGGGGGGGCTGCAGGTTTGTGGCGGGTGTGGGCTCTAGAGGTGCTGCGCCAGTGGTGCACACCTGGACACCACTGGCGCGCACCTATTGTATATTAGTGGTATGCCCGGAGATTTTCCGGGACAGCCCGCTGTGGCAGCGCAGCTGAGCAACGGAAAATCTCCAGCCGTCCCACTCAAGGGGTTCATGAAACAAGGTAATTTATGGTTAGAGGATAACATTTGTAATTGGATTAAAAACTGGTTGCACAATCGGGGACAGAGAGTGGTGGTAAATGGCATACATTCCAGCTGGGGTAAGGTCCAAAGTGGAGTTCCACAAGGTTCAATATTGGAACCCACCTTATTTAATATATGTATTAATGATATTGAAAGTGACATAGTGAGTAAAACTGCAATGTTTGTGGATGACATGAAATTCAGTAAGGAAATAAACTCAGGAGAGGATGTGGAAACACTACAAAGTGACTTAAAAAAACTGGAAAGGTGGGCGCAAAGGTGGAAAATGCAGTTTAATGTTCAAAAATATAAAGTAATTCATTATGGGAACAAAAAGGAACAAGCTACTTATAGGCTAAATGGAGTTATTATAGGGAATTCTGCTGTAGAGAAGGGCTTGGGATCATCATAGATGAAAAATTGGGTAATAGTGCACACTGCTCAAGAGAAAGGTCACTAAGCTAGGAAAAGATCTCGAATCACTAGAATACGGAACTGGGAGATGATTTGTTCACTAACAGGCCTATACTAAAAGTGGATGCATTTTTGGCCACTAAGGGAATCCTATAGATATGACTTACTCAAGTCAGTAGTTACAAGTTAGATAGGTTGAACTCGATGGACCAGCCTTAATTACTATGTATTATAACACACACACTAATTCTGGTTTGATCGAAAGGGGCGAAATTTCGGAACCAGGACAAAGGATCTACAGCAAAAAGATAGACAACCATTAGGTCGACACCATTAGTTCGACATGCAACAAGGTCGACATGCAAAAAAGGTCGACATGAAAAAGGTCGACACAAGCTTAGGTCTACATTGTATAGATCGACAGTCAAAATGTCGACATGGGGTTTTTCACTGTTTTTTGACCCGATTGTCGACGCAGTCGACATGGACACAGTTTGAAGTGCACCGCATCCCCTTGCATTGCTCGCTGCGCTCACGATGCTTCGGGCACGGTGCCTCGCTACGCGCGGCACACTATTTTATTCTCCCTCCACGCCCTAGTGGATGGTAGGGCATGAAATACCGCCTGTCGGCTCAAACAACAGTGAAAAACCCAATGTTGACCTAATGCTTGTGTCAACCTTTTTGCATGTCGACCTGTTTGCATGTCGACCTTTTGCTTGTCGAACTAATGGTGTCGGCCTAGTGGTTGTCTATCTTTTTGCTGTAGATCCTTTGTCCGGATACCCCAAATTTCGCCCCATTCCGATTGTTGGGGTTTGCGTATGCGCGTGTTTGAGCATGTGCATACCCCCTGTATGATTGCCTCCGGTCAGTATCACAATCGCCGAGGTATTTGCATGGGTAGGGGAGGAAGGGGGGTTTATGGGAGTTCCCTTGAAAACGTTGGGCATTGCATGGCGTTCCCTGCTTGGGGCGTTCCCGTCTTCGGCAATCAGCGGCTATGATAAAAGTCATTTGAGACTGACTTTTATAACCAAAGGCAGGAGAAATCACTCAATGGTGAGCGACCACAATGCTGAGTAAATTGCCTAAAAGTGCTTTCCGTACCAACATCTGCCGCTGAATAAGGCGCATTGTGTTTACACACTGAATGATATCTGTAAACAATGTCAATGTCGCCCACCCCTTGCTGCTGCTGAATGCCTCATTGAAAATATTGTCAACATGCAGCACTGATGAGGGGCATCGATAACGATATTGAGCATACACACTGAACAGATTTATAAATGATATAGCCAAAAGGGCCAAAATGAGTGATATCTTTTATAACATTGTCTAGCATGTATGGGGCTTCCTGATGCTCTATACATGCAGCTTGAATACATCAATTGCGCTGATACACTCTGAGTTCACCTTAAACAAACCTAAATCCCCCCTCTACAACAGTCATCCAGAACCTCTGTGTCTAGGGACTAGCCGGAACTAACAGGCTGCCCAGGGACAGAACATGGCAGATCTTTAAGGGCCTCACCATACTATAGAAAAACAGAAAGGTCATATGGTTTAAACATTGTGCACTTAAATCTTACGTAAATCTAGTATCGCTTCTGTCGCTGGGGTCTCCATTCCAGGGCCACTCTGTAAGGGGTCCGGAGGTAAAATGCCCCTCATTGGGGATCTGACTTTAAAAAAAAAATTGTTTCAGTTTTTTTGTGTGTGTGGGTCTGGCTTTGTGTGTGTTTATATTTAATTGTTTTCTTTCCTGCTATATTATGCAAAAACTCCACCCACAATATCCACAATGAGGGGTGCCAAAATCAGTATTTGCTTACAAAAAGAATTAATCTTGGGCTGGCTCTGAGGAGAACCAGTAGTCAGCAGTTATTTATTCAAGTGTGTTTATGAAGTGAAAGTGACAGAGTGCCCATCGAAACTCATTATGACCTCTAACCCATTTATCATTTTAGTCATCTCACTCTGCCATCGAAACACAGTATGACCTCTAACCTATTTATCATTTTAGTCATCTCACTCTGCAGAATGAACTCTACATTTTGGAGTGCTCTGCAACACTATGAGCACTGTCACACCTACTGTATTCCTCCTTAGCAAGTAACTCACCGGCTCCACCTATCTCCTCCTCTCAGCTACTGCAAGCTTCTACTTCAGAGCAATCAATGATGATGTTGTGTCCAGCTAGTGCACTTGTAAACTGTCTGCAATGTCACATTTATGCTTATTGGTTGGTTCTAAGCAACAACAAAAGATGGATATGTCTATAATTAAGAAATAAATAAATGGCCCAAGCAGATACATCAGTGATTTATAGGATAGAGGTAGCAGGTTGTATAATGAAATGTTCAATGGAAAATATGTTTTTGTTTTTTTGCCAAGCCCAGTAATATTATCTGCCTGTATGTCCAATCTGTACAGTAGATCCTCAGTGAAGCTCGCACTCTGCTATAGAGCTTGATAACTGAATCTTCGGATGGCTTACACTAGGCGGCCACTCAGCACTCGTCAGATTTACTCCTGACAGATAGGGGCAGGTGACTGGTGCATTGCTTAACCTTGGAAAGCTGAGCCTCCACCATGAGCTGGGTATTAATCTATTTCTACTGCTGTGACAGATTCAGGAAGGGTTAATTAAAGCACTTTTAAAAGCATGGCAGAATGTGCAGGTGAAAGGGTGGGGATAAAAATGTGCTGAGACAGAAATGGCAGGAAACAGCTGATACTCAACTCCGAGCTGACGTCAACCCCTGCGCTTTCCATTCCTCTGCGGGAATACAAGATTAATATCTCTGTTCTCCCCTAGCACGTTTGGTAACTGTAACATTTTAACAGAGGTTGCTCATTGCTCTCATGTTACCAAGCAGTGACTGCCAATGGGTATCATTGGTCTTACTAATAACAGGAATAACACTGCAGTTATGTAACACTGAGTGTGTATATATAATGTGATGGCTCTGCACAGTGACACAATACATTAAAGGGAACCCATCTTCTACATGCTGTAAATGAAGTTGTCAGAAGGAACAGCCACTATTCATTTCAGTGGTGTCATTGGTTATTAGGGAACAAACAGGTTGCCCTGTCCTGTGAGTTTGGGTTTGTGCATTAAAACTGGCTGATCTCGCTGGGGTGTTTCCAGGTCTGTAGTTCTGGGCCCCAACAGGAAGGGAGGCCCTCTCCTGGATCACTAAGGGGACTCTCCTGAGTGGCTGGACACGGGGGAGTGGGTGGAGAGGACATGCTAAGGGTTAAAGATTTATGACAGATTGATTTATAGGCCTCCAAATACTTTGGGTTTATAGAGTAGATCATGCTAGGATATTAAGTCCCACAATAGACTGGGGCAGGTAACCTATGACACTGCAAACCCTGACTGGACATGCTGGTATTTACAGTTCCACTACAGACTGAGGTGGGGAGGCCTGCCTATTTTATCGGTCCCGGGTCACACAATTTGTAATGGCAGCCTTGCCGAGACTAGCATAATTAGAATATGCAAATGAGTGATCTTTTAGTCAGGTATAGAGGACAGCACAGATGTGGGGCTCCACAAAGTACCTAGGCTTGGACCTCTTAGAGGGCCCTGGCCAGGCAACAGGGCCGGATTATAATGGAAGCACAAGGGGTCAGTGCCCCTGGGCCCCCCACTAGCTAGGGGCCCCCTGTGGTTGGCATGTATTTTTTAAAAAAAAATATATTTTTATTTTTTTATTTTTTTTAGATAAAGGTTTTGTGCATGGGAGTGGGGTAGTGCTGCAGCTTCACCTATCTGCCAATGTGACAATGATTAATGGTGCTGAGCATCGGGAGCCAAGGCACACTGATTGCACAAGTGTGCAGTGCATTACTAGGAGTTGACTAAGTCCCATGACACTTTAAACCACCAGAGGGCAGAGGCTGAGAGGTTTGTGCTGAGCTCTAATTGGTGGAGCTCATTATATGCCCATGGAGAACAGCAGCAGCAGCTTAGTCATGGGAGGGTTTTTAATCAAAGGCAGCACTAGGACTGTGAGGTCTCCTACAGAGTAAGGTGCAGAGGGACAAACACAGGCTTTTCATATGGTATGTATTTATGTGTGTGTGTGTGTGTGTGTGTGTGTGTGTGTGTGTGTATATATATATATATATGCAGTACCTATATGCAGTTACCCATTGACCAAGTTTATACTGCCTTTACTCTGTGTTTTGACAGTACAATATTCTCCTATGCAGTTTGCGGCCAGTAATGACAAGTGCAAGGGGGCCCCCCTGGCTAAAGTACCCCGGGCCCCCCAAAGGCTTAATCTGGCACTGCCAGGCAAGAACGTGAAACCACTCCCCCAGGATGGCAAAGGTACACAGCACGCAATCTCTGCAGAGGTCATTTGATGAGGCCTGGCTTTGGCTCTTACGTGTCCATGTATCCAAGTACCAGGGCCCGACCAATCTCAGGGCCCAACTAATCTCTTGGCAATCCTGGTTGTTGTAACCAACATTAATTTGGATCAGAGTGATGTATGGTGAGTGGTTGAGAATCCTGGCCTTTCCATACAAATCTGTGTTTAGCAGCCAGAGATCCAAATCTCTATGTTATAGATGCTATAAAAATAGAAAACTCTTCATCTCAGGACAGAAGGGGGGGGGGGGGGGAATACCTGTAATCTTTTGGAAATCATAAGAGGTTAACAAGATGCAATCATAGCGATATTCAATCTCACTACTGCAGAAGCAACTTACTGTAAAGATAGAATCATGGAATTTGACAGCACATAAGAACCACTTGGTGGGTGTGGCATTAGATGGAGGGGCGGGACCTTACATGCCAAACGCTTCCTAAACAGCTGGGCTGCCCCCCAGGTCACCTCCCCGCACTGTTAGATGATGTGAAGTGATCACTGGCTGTTTTGTCCACTGCCCGCGGGACACTGTGGCCCATAGGTGGGAGTGCGGGACAGTGTCCAATTAGTGGGACTGTCCCACTGTAATCAGGACAGTTGGGAGGTATGGAGTGGGAGTGGCAAAGTTTTCCAAGTATTTTCTCAAAATGTTATGGACATTGAACACTGTACATTGGAAATTAATATTTACAGGCAATGTAAAAAACTGCATGGTAACTTCACCTCACTAGTTAGTTTGTATAGGAAGTGGTAGGTTGACCCTTCTCCCCCGCAGAGCACAATTTGTGGACATTGTTATAGGCTGGTATCACAGTTGCCTGCAGGGATTATTTGGCCAGTAACTGTGACAACTACTTTTGAAGTTGTATTGTAGGGAACAAATATCTATCTGCCTGAGCTACATAGGCAAGTGTATACACAAATATATACAGGTCAAGCAGTGTCCATTCTATTTGGAAATGTGTCCTATTTTTTAATACAAGCAAAACTTTTTTTTTTCTCCCCTTCCTACTAGATTGTAAGATCCTCTGAGCAGGGCCATCTTCCCTCCTATTGTCAAAGCCCTCTTCTCTTCACATTTCACTCACAGCTCTCCTATACTCCAACACTCAGTGACCATCTTCGTCTGCATACCCATCTCCATCATTGGCCTCAAGCCACTAGTTGTATGTTGATTGAGTCCTCACTACTTCTATTTAAGCTGTAATGTGTATTGATCTGTGGTGCTCTTTATTTGTACTCTACTTTTGTTATTTATTCAATGTTATGCCAAGTTTTGTCTCCCTGTATTGTTCCTTTGTACGGTGCTGCGAAACACTTGTGGCGCCTTATAAATGAAGTTATAATAATAAAACAATAATAAAAACAAAAACACAAATGTAAAGATCTTGGGGATTGTCCTTCCCAAGAAATGTCATCAGTGTCTTCAGGATAGATGGCTTAAATCAGGGTCAAAGTGTACAGATAAAGAAATGAAACTCAGGGGTGTCAAACACAAGGCCCGCGGGCCAAATCTGGCCCGCCAGACCTCTTCATGTGGCCCGCGCAGCCGCCGCCAGCCTTCACCTTTTATGCTCGATTTTTTTTTTTTTTTTTAAACAAGAAAGCCGCCTCCTCAGCGCATGCGCGGCAGCCTACAAGCCAGAGAGCGTCTGCCCTCTAGCGCAGTGCTGCCGGTCGTCAACCCCTCCTCCGCTCCCACCTGCTGTATAGGAGCCAGAGAGAGGTAAGAGCAGGTCCGTCATGGTGAATGGTGCTGCTGCTGCTGTGCGCTCCAGGTCACTTACTGCTGAGTGTGCACTGCACAGTGACCGGGAGCACGCTGCCCCCCACTCCTGGATAGATAGTGCGAGGAGCGCTACTCACAGGAGGGAGGGGAAAATGCGCCTGTGTGAGAGCGCAGCTGTGTCCTTGGTGGTGGAGCAGCTAAGACTGGAGTGGACGCATCAGAGCGGGTAAGTGTCAAACTCTCTGCCTATCATAGGCGAATCTAAGGGGTGGTCCGGGGGTGCACAGGACCACCCATTAGCCCATTTTGTAGCTGAGGGATGGGGCTTTCCAACGAGCCCAGCCCCGTGTCTCTAGCCCCCTGAGAACCGCAGATACTGCCAGGCAAAGCTGAAACATTTTCTCTATAAGATAACATGGGACCCTCTAATTCCGACTCCCACCCAGTTCAATGGCTGCCAGTTCCGCCTTTGGCATCACTGAAGCTTGAGGTTGATCTCAGTCGAACCCAAATCGCTGGGCCTTCAATCTGATACCAGGCTGGATCCATATGGGTTAATTGGTTCCAGGGATATTGAGGTTAAACCGTTTTTTCCATTTCTTAAATGTAATTTCATGACTGTTTATGTTCTTTGAGGGCAGATTTCTCTGGAACCAAACAGCACAGTTTCACGGGACCAAAATCATTCAAAGCCAACTCAAAAGTTCTTCAATATGATACTGGTCTCATGTAAATGGGTCAGTTGGTTCCGAAGATATAGCTGGTTGGTTAAAGGGGGGTAGGGAGAGGGGAGTGGTTGTCTCTCCCCCTCACACCAGAAAATGCAGGGACTAGGCTGGTGTATAAGGGGTCAGCCTGGGAATGTCCCTGCATGATCATGGGACCATATTCCCGGGTGCTTCCCCGACATCACGCACAACAACAGCGCACACAATATTTCAAATGTCCACTCGGCTAGAGGGGACACCAGGAGGGGAGTGGGAGCGTGCGCTGCGCTCTGCTCCTCTCCCCATAGAAGCAGCTGCACCGCTCTCCATCTCTCCCTGCAGCAGCAGCAGCAGCGAAGGCTCATATAAAAATTTACAGTAATTGGCCCTTTTGGGGGCATTGCTTAAGGGACGCTACAAGTGGCGGTATGTGGGGGCATTACGCATAATGTGTGGCTTAATGTGTAAGGGGCATTACGGTGTGCAGCATCATGTGGAAGGGGCATTATGTGTGCAGCATCATGTGTAAGGGGCATTATGGGGCAGCATCATGTGTAAGGGGCATTATGTGTGCAGCATCATGTGTAAGGGACATTATGTGTGCAGCATCATGTGTAATGGGTACTATGGTGTGCGGCCACATGTGTAATGGGTACTATGGTGTGCGGCATCATGTGTAATGGGTACTATGGTGTGCGGCATCATGTGTAATGGGTACTATGGTGACATCAAGCAAGAACCCCCTAGCAATGAGCACGTAGGTAAGCAGCACTTATGTGACAAATATGTAATGGGCATTACGGTTTGTTATATAGTATGTAATGGGCATCATGATGTGTGGCAAAATGTGTAATGGGCATTATGTTGTGTGGCCTTATGTGTAATGGGTATTACGGAGTTTGCTAAAATGTGTAATGGGCATTACTGTGTATGGTCTAAAGTGTAATACCACACCCCTTTTTGTGATGCCACGCCTCCTTCCCACGAGGCCACACCCCCTTTTTACAGCGTGGCTACGCCGCACAAAGGTACCCCTGCTATTATGTCTAGATCTGTGACCACCCATTACCATAATTCTAGATTCGCCTATGCTGCCTATGTGTGTGTGTGTGCACTGGCACATTGCAGCCCATCATTAATTGCTGTGTCACATGATAATAAGCAGGACATATGCCCTAAGACTGAGTGCTGCCCCCCTGTGCAGGCAGCGTGTGCCCTAATGCACTGCAGTTCACAGCAATAGCAGGAGGGAAATGCTACTGCTGAGTATACAATAATTGAATGCAGTGACAATAAGTTATGATAATAAAGAGTGGACACATAGTCCTACAGATACAACCGGCCCTTTGAGGGTGACCAAACTGCTGATGCGGCCCCCGATGAATTTGAGTTTGACACCCCTGCTCTAGACCAACAGAATGTTAATCATTGCTGCAGATAGAGGGGAATCTTTGGTATAGATGAGCTATTCCTCCTCCACTACAAGTGTGTACACAATGTAAATATGGAAAGTAATTCGTACTCAAACTGTTGGTCAGTTGTTTTATTGTCTATTTAGTCTTGGGGGAAGGGCCAGCCCTAGCTAAATTAATGCGCTAAACAAGATTTTGGTTGCTCCATTGCTCCTTATTCACATTACACCACAATGTATTGCTCCTTATTCATAATACACCACACTGTATTGCTCTTTATTCACATTACACTAAACATTATTGCTCTTTATTCACACTGCACCACATAGTAGTGCCATTTATACACATACGGCCACACAGTAATGCACCTTACACATTATGCCACATGTTAGTAATGTCCTAAACAAATAAGAAGTAGATTTTGATTGGCTACTATGGGCAACATCCCATCTTCAATAGAACCCCTATCAGTAGTAGTAGTAGTAGTAGTACGTTTATTTATATTAACCTCTTAATTTCTGCCACTGTTTAGAATTTGGTCTCCTGCTGTCTGTATTCTGCTGGGATCCTGATCGCATCCTGCACCTCTTCATTGTTGCCTACCACGCACTACTTATCATGACAATCCGAAAATCATGGCTTCTGCCATTGGATACGTTTATCTCCCTTGCTGTTTAATATGGATGTGGATCATTAGGTGGACAAGCATAAGGTCAATAGGTTACCACTATTGGTCAACATGCAGAAGGTCCACACATGAAAATGTCGACATGCATTAGGTCGGCATGGTTAAAATGACGACGCAATCAAAATGTGGACACGGGCAAAAGGTAGCCGTGGATTTTTTGTGTCCATGTCGACATAGATTGACATGGACATCATATTAGTGTACCGTGTCCCTTGCATGGCTCGCTGCACTTGCTTCGCTGCACTTGCTATACCCACTGGGATGGTAAAGTATGAACCAATCAGTAAAAAAAATCATCAAATCACCTAATGAATGTTGACCTTTTTCATGTGTCTATCATGCCTATCGACCAATAGTGGTCGACCTAATGACTGTCGCCTAGGCATTGACAAACGTATGACTGTATACCATTTAACATTGTTCATTTGGCTTGCTTCAATGGAGAAACAGATTTCTAAAATATAATAAATGAATTAAAAACAGCAAAATTGAATAAGTCATCCTCCCTCCCTCCCTCCCATCAACAATAAAACGTATAAGTAATAAATAGGAATATATATCTCTTCTTATCCCTTATTACGTGTTCCTATCAAACTGACTGCTCCATTCTCCTCGAGGGGCACAACTGGGGAGGACTTTCACCTTGTGGTAGTCAAGTTGAGAGTCCTGACCGCAGGGCTGCCACTAGAAATTGTGAGGCCCAGTACTGATTTCTAGTCCGGGCCCCCCATGACAGCCAGCTATGCAGGGCCACCCCACACACATACATAGGACGGGATGTATTAATATACATCGCTGCGCTTCACCTAACAGCCGCCGCGATGCTGCCGCATATGTACTAACATATGCGGCTAGCATCGGGTTGCGGTGACGGAGACCCCCGCGATACCTGTGATGTGGTCTGCGGGGGTCTCCATCACATCCCGGCGGCTGCCAGCGTTCCCCTGCGTCTCCTCTTACCCCCTGAAGCCAGATGTACTCCCGGCTGTGACACCTGGGGGAGGAGGAGATCAAAGGAGGACGGGAGGGGGGGGGACGGGCGGACGGCGAAAGAAGCCCATAGGCTTCTATAGGGTATCGACACCCAGAGGGTGGCGATACCCTACAATGCGTTGACGGGGCGGCGGGGTTTTAATACATAGGGAAATGTGGTAAAATGGGTGTTTTACTGCATTTTCCCGTTAGTACATCCCGCCCATACATACATACATACACACACACCCACACGTACACGTACACACACAATACACACTGCATACATAAATACAGTATTCTCTCTCACACTCACACACACACATAGATATCATACACACATACAATCACACACACACACACACTACATATACATACATACACAGCATACATAACACACACAAGATACACTGCATAGATACATATAGAACACACACAGCATACATTCACACATACACAGAACATATAGATATACACACTTACTGTGTACGATGCCTGCAGGCTGCACACAAACACACACTACAGCAAAAAGATGACCCGAGCCCCCCCCCCCCCCCCACTCTCCATCGCGCCTCTCCGTCTCCCTTTTCCCGGTCCCTGATGTGTATTATACAACTTTGTTACCTTTAATGGGGGGGTGTCAGCAGACACATACTGTTCCTTGCTGCACTGTCAGCGCCAGCTCCAGTCCTCAAACACAAATCTGCTGCGCGCAGTGTGACATCACTACGGGCTACGGGCGCTCATGCCGCCAACTACCCGGCAACTCTCCCGGCGCTCCTCTGTGCGCCTATCTCACAGGGTCGTGATTGGCTGCTATTGTCTGGCGGCTATTACTGCTACCGCATTTGTAATGGGTCAGTGCTATCCGCATCTCTGCCATCCAGGCCCTGATCCTATTGGGGCCTGGGACTCAAGTACCCTTAGACCCCCCCTTTCGGCGGCCCTGCCTGACCAATACTGTGACTCTGCCATCAAAAGTGGGAAGACGATAAGATAGTCCATCTAGTAACAAAAAATAAGTTACAGAAATGGGTATAGTGCTTCAGTCTTAGCCAGCTGTTAGGAATAAATGTTACATATGTAGGCTGGATTGCCAATGTACACTTTTGTCTAGTACAAAGTAGTGCCTTCATATACCCCCCCCCCCCCCATATCCGTCAGCCAGGCCTGGTAATTCCTCAGAAAGTGGGATCCCTTTCAGTAAATTGACCCCCCTTCATAGGCCATATGAAGTCTGATTCGCTTTTCAGAATAACATATCCTTCACAATGGTGCACACTGGGCAGTGTGTATGTCTGATATGCGCACCTTTGCTGTCATTAGCAATGTCTTCTGTCAGTCTTGCTGCACCACTGACAGAAGACATCTTTAGCAATTACATGCTGCAAAATGTAGCCTGGCAATCTGCATCACTCCTCTGCCTCTTGCGTTGGCAAGTGTGTATGCACTTGCTGGTGCAGGTTCTGGCTGCCCGTCACATCGGCTGTATACACACCTTAAGGGCCTGCTTGCACCTTTGACCCCACTGTAAAAAAATTTTTTTAATAAAGGCAGGGCATGTAGAAACGGGCCAGGACTGGACTGGTCCTAACAATTATCCCTGTCATTTAAAGCAGCTCTCCCACAATACAGTGTTGCCAGCTCATGATGTCATAGTAACATAGTAATTAAGGCTGAAAAAAGACGTTAGTCCATCGAGATCAACCTATCTAACGTGTAACTACTGACTTGAGTAAGTCATATCTACAGGATTCCCTTAGTGGGCAAAAATGCATCCAGTTTTGATTTAAATTCATTAACAGTGGTTGCTGTAACCACCCCACCGGCAATGAGTTCCAGAATTTGGTACTTATGTATTATCTGGGCTCCCATGATAAATGCACCCCATTTTTTCATACCCCTACTATCTAACTACGCATGGAGTTGATTTTATATAGTGTAGCGAGCCACCGTGCCCGAAGCGTGGCGAGGGGACGCGGTCTCATAAGAAAAACGGGAGCCCAGATATTACATAAGTACCCAGAATTTTACTGCTCTAATGGCGAAGAATCCTCTTCTTAATTCAGTATGGAATTTCTTTTCCTTGAGCCTCAGTACATGCCCGCGTGTCCTAAGTATAGGCCTGTTAGCGAACAAATCATCTCCCAGTTCCATATATTTCCCAAATCTGTATTTGAACATACTAGTCATATCACCTCTCTACCTCAGTTTCTTCAGTGAAAACATGTTAACCTATCTTTGTATTCTAGTGATTCGAGACCTTTTCCTAGCTTAGTTGCCCTTCTCTGTACCTGTTCCAATTCATTTATGTCCTTTTAAGGGTGCGGTGCCCAGAACTGAACACAATATTCCAAGTGTGGTCTCACCGATGCCTTGTAAAGAGGCACTATCCCATTGGCATCCCTTGAATCCATTCCCCTTTTAATGCATGCCAGTGTCCGGTTTGCTTTTGCTGCTGCACTTGAGCAGTGTGCAATATTACCCAATTATTCATCTATGATGACCCCCTTCTTTTTGGCTCCTTAAGCTGTTCCCAGTATTCCCCAGTATGCCCAGCATAACATCATCATGGCATACATCCATCTCAAACCTATCCCACTGAGCAAAGCACCAGAAAGCGGAACCTCCGAATGGTACAGCCTTAGGCCCATCTTACTTTTAGCTTATCTGGCATTTCTCAAAAGTGCCAGATGGACAGTTGGGCCCTTCAATTGTTATGCTACAGAGAAATGATCCAACCTTTATATGATGATGTCACCAGCAGACCAAACCCCACATTTTATGCTTACGAAGAAAAGTCTTGTGCTGGCTGCCACTCCACACTGTACATCCTTCATTTTGACCTGTTTGACGGGATACATACCGATAACCGGCGGTGCGGATACCGGCTGTCAGAATACCGGGGCCTACATGCTGATGGAGGGAATCCCGACAGGGGTCAGGTAAGAACACTTGTTCCACAAAGATAAATGTAAAATTGTCCAAATATATGGTATTTTCTATACAGAAGTATATAACAATAATTATATTATTATTTAAAGTTACATTAATGTTAATCAAGGATAAGAAATAAAAGATTGACCATGTAAAGCAAAACATTATCTGATTTTTCACAAACAGGTTTTGCATATTAGTAATGTGAGGGATTCATCTGCCAGAATATGCGAGAACTACACCAGATGTCTGCTTGTAAAGGGAACAGATGCATAAGTCTCTCTGATATTCTTTCCTGAAGACTTGAGCTCAGACCATATGTAGCCAACACGAGGTAGAAGCTTCTCTCCTCTCTCCTCTGATCATGAGTGATGACACATAATTCCCTGATGGTTGATGGTTTAACATAATGCAAAATACCAAAAAATATATTTTTATGTTACATACTGTATATACAGTGGCGGCTCGTACCTTATCGCAGGAGGGGGCTTCCACTGGCCGTGATGCAGGCATCCCCCCCTGCTGCCACCTACGCTCCTCCTGGTCCACGCCACAGGCTATTATGTACAATGATGACAGACACCGGGACTGATGCATGCGCAGCACAAACCTCTGCACTGTGCATGCGGCCAGATTCTATGGGCTGCTTCAGCGACAGCCCATAGAAGGGATAATACAGTCCTGGCGCCTGTATAACACGATGACAGGCACTGGGACCAGTGCATGCGCAGTAACGACGTAGAAGGAAGGACCCGAGCAGCTCATTTTGCCCACCGCACCTTCCCCTCCCAACTGCCTCCGCTATGCTGTACAAAGCAGGTCCCAGAGTGCAGGCTTATTCAACCCAGGATGCCGACGGCCAATTAAAATGCAGCCATGAGCCAATCAGAGCTTGCGTACGGCAGCCAATCAGAGCTGGTGCTGCATTTTAATTGGCCACCAGCATCCTTAGTTGAAGAAGCCTGTGCTCCGGGACCTCAGGGCTGCAGCTCAGCGGATGAGTAGATGCGTGAGCAGGAGCCGGGATACGGTAAGTCAAGTGAGGAGGGGGAGGGGGGGCGGGGCAGACCAAGACTGGAAATGAGTCCCAGGCCCCAAAATTCCTGATGGTGGGCCTGCTTGGAGGGAGGGAACACCTCCCAATGGGACTGCCTTGGTCACTGCCAGTCACAGTGAAGCCAGTGCAGTCTCACAGACTGCATCTGGCTTCACTACAGTGGCATATTTTACCTGGGGGGACTGCACTGCGGGTCACTCAGCACCCATCGCTGCACACCCACAATGTGTGCTGGGTGATCAATGCAAAACAGCATCCAATGCAAAACAGCCTATGCACTGTCTATAAATATGGGCGATAATGATGCGCAGGAACTGTGCATTGCCATCGCTATACCCTGTACACACAAAGCGATCCAGGCTTACTTTCTAAACAATCTACTTTGATTGCTTAGAAAATAGGGTACTTATGTAATATCTGGGCTCCCGTTTTTCTTATGAGACCGCGTCCGCTCGCCACTCTTCAGGCACGGTGGCTCGCTGCGCTCGCCACACTATATAAAATCAACTCCATGCGTAGTTGGATAGTAGGGGTATGAAAAAATGGGCTGCATTTAACATGGGAGCCCAGATAATACATAAGTACCGAAAATAGCCCCAAATTGCCCCTAGTGTATGGGCCTCTAGCTATGGCCCTGGGCCACATCAAAGGTTAATATCTTGATACATTATCCTCACTAGGACCTATTTTGTCTAATATTGGCCATGTCTGGGCCAGAATCGGACAGAATGATATCAATGTCAGAGAACAGTTCTTGTTGGCAGCAGACAAAAAGAGCAAATTGTTCCAAAGAGATTGAAAGGATATGACAGATGGGTTTGTGATTAATCTATATCAGAATAATCTTCAAAAAACAATAAAGCCTGATTATGACACATTATTATGATAAATCTGCTCTTACTCTATAATACAGCATCGCTGCTCCGTGCTATGAAGTTGTAAGAAAGCAGCAGATTAAAACGTAGATCCAGATCCAGTGACAGTGTAATGGCCTCGTTTGAACTACACAGCAGATTTAAATGGAAATGGTTCTTGTGCATTTATGTGACAGATTCATCAAGGAATTAAACATAGCAAACATTACGGCCTATTACCACTACAGAGGCAAATGAGGGGCCTGGTATAGGTGGAATGGCATCTCCCATACTTTGCATAGGGCCAGCGATGCTGTGTAGGCAAATGCAACGGTGGAATGACAAGTAGTATAAAATTGTTATACTGTACGTTGCCTAAAATGACACTACGGGTGAGATTCTATGTGTTGCGGTAAAATCCGCATGTTTTTTACCGCACCTAATCGCACTTTTGAAAATCGCAAGATTGGGCCATTTTTCGCATATTTAATGAGATGCGAAAAATGGCCCAAATAGTGCGATTTGATGCGATTTTCTCGGCTCCTGATTGGCCGCTAGGCGGCCAATAGAATCAGTCTGAGGAGAGGCGCGGAAGATGAAAATCTCTGCGTCTCTCCAGTCCGTGAGCGGGTACCAGCCGGGAGCAGCGCATCTGGAGCTGAAGATGCCGGGGTCGTCGCCGGGGACCAGGTGAGTAGGATTTTCTTCCTCAGGTACCCCTTAGGATTACTACAGATCCAGGACCCCGGAATCTTCAGCCCAGGAGCCCCGGACCCCGGACCAGCCCCGGAACCAGGACCAAGGCCCCGGAACCGGACTCTTCAGCCCTGGAGCCAGGACCCCGGACCCCGGATCCAGGGACCAACCCACGGGCTCAAGGTGGGTAAGTATCAGTATGTGTGGGCTGTGGATGTATTAAACGTTTATTTTTCTGGGTGTCAGTGTGTGTTTTATTTAACTATTTCTTGTACTGTGAAACTACAAGTGCCAGCGGGCCCTTTAATGCCCCGCATGCTGGGACTTGTGGTTCTACAAGTCCCAGCATGCGGGGTAGGCTTGCTGGGACTCATAGTTCTACAGTATATGACAATAGTTTTTATTCTTTTTTTACACTTTTCATCAGCCCGATGCCCACCGCCCAGGGGCATCGGGGACAGCCCCGGACTTTCAGCATGGGCTGGTAAGTCCTGGAGGGGGGGGACCCCTTCTTTGGGGGGGTCCCCACTTCCCCAGGACCCCTGCCCATGCTGACCAGCCAGGGGGATAATGCTTTGGCCGCGGGACCTTATATAATAAGTGTCCCCCGGCTGTGGCATTACCCTGATGGCTGGTTGGGTCTGGTGCTGGTTCTTGAAATGCGGGGGACCCCTAGTCATTTTGTCCCCCGTATTTTGGGAACCAGCGCCGGACCATGAGCCTGGTGCTGGTTTCATTAAATCAAGGGGACCCCTATTTGTCGGGGACCGTGATTTTATGTCACCAGCACCGGCTCAATGAGCCCGGGGCTGGTTATGCTCTGGCTGGGGGACCCCGCACAGTTTTTTTTTTTTTTTTAAACTGTTTAACACTTTTTTTCCACCAGAACCCTGCACAGATCTCAATGATCTGTGCAGGGTTCCGGCTATTTCGCCCATCAGAACCTGGTCTGATTTTTGGGCAAATTTTAGACACATTTATACAAATCGCATACCAATAAATATGCGATTTGTATACTTTTCAATGTGAAAACATCTGGATGCGATGTGCTGCGAAAAACAGCCATCGCATTTCCAGAATGTCCAATTTGTTGCCAAAATCGCACTTTTTTCACATTTTCGCAGCTCATTAAATATGCGAAAATGGAAAAACATGCGATTTCGGCCATTTTTGCAAAAAATCGCAAAAAAAAAAAATCTCATCCCATAGAATGTCACCCTACATATATAATGGCGCGAAGTCGTACCACCCATTTGGGGTCATTCAGTTTTTGGTTGGAATGGCATCCTGCACTGCAACGTACAGATCTGTATTTTCCATATGTGCAGGGCCTGTTCTGCATGTGCGCAGATGGGTCCTTTAATGGTAAGACAAAGAAAGAAGATCAAAAAATTGTGCGCATACAAGATGCTAATCAGTGAAAACATGTGAAGGTCCCTCACCCTTCACCAAAGACATAAATACAAGACAGACCTTGAAAAAGACCACAGTGTATAGGGGGTGAAACACGTTGGACTAATGGGACCGTGGGACTTACTCCAGAGGTGGAAGGACAGGTGACGATTACAGAAGTCGGCATACGAGGATTAGCCCGGGACACTCTCGTATTTATGCTCACTTGTCATGCTGCCAGTTCCAACTCTGCTGGTAATAGTCACTTAATTGTTTACAGTCCCTCGGCCCATGAGTGGACCCTTCATCCTTATATCCCATCCATTTGCTTCATGAATTGTTTTTTTATATGTTTTTATGCTTTTTCATTATGTGATTTTATTGTGTGTGATACATATTAAAACTTGCTTCACTAAATGCGAAATCTTTATTTTTTGGGTTGAATCCATGGAACAAGTGAATATTGGAAGACCATCTACTTACAAGCGCTGGTTAAATGTTCAACAAATTTATTTTGTATCTGGGTCCTGGGTAACGGTGTATGGTCCCTGGGTCGACAATGTATAGGCCGACAGTCACTAGGTCGACCACTAATGGTCGACAGTGACTAGGTCAACACCTAAGAAGGGTTGACATGCCCTAAGTTGACATTGACAGAAGGTCAAAACAAGCTTAAGGTCAACATGGTCATGTGTCCACCTTCTGTCAATGTTGGCCTAGGGCAGTGATGGCTAACCTTGACGTTGCAGCTGCTGTTGAACTGCACATCACAGCATGCCCTGCATCATTATTCCTATTTGGCCATGCTAAACTGTAGCAGGGCATGCTGGGATGTGTAGTTCAACAATAGCTGGAGTGTCAAGGTTAGCCATCACCGGCCTAGGGTATGTTGACCATTCATAGATGTGTTCAAATACCATATAAAAGCTAAAATATATAAGGAAAGGCTTTTTATTTTATTTGGGGTACAGAAATCCAAGGTGACTTCTTATATCTGCAGCAAACTGATGGCCTTGGGTGCATTATTCCTTATACTATATTATTTTTCCTACCAAGTGCAAGTAATGACGTAGAACTTACTGTTTATGTAGATATTACTGTATAAGGAGTTTACTCACATTAATATAGCATTCATTATACAGTATACACGTGGAATGATATTTCCATGTATATTATATGATATCTGAGAATCTTGTTTGGTTTCATTCTTATTCTTGTACTGTACACTTCCATATAATAGCTGTAAGGTAAATGCTAAGGAAGACATATAAAGGTAATGCGCTGCAGGAAGCTCAGCATGTTGTGCCAGGAAGGGAAAAAGAAGCTGAGACAACTTAATTAAACAATTGCTTCAGCGCGGGACAAAGCCTCACACATCACACATGACAAACCCATTAATTACTATTATTATTTGTTGTGCTGAATGTGCTTTCCCCCGCTGTGTCACATGTACAGAGCACAGTGTAATTAAACTGCTCTGTTTCTTCTCCTTAGTAAGACACTTTTGGAGAGATTTATACCCCTTTTACACCGCTGAAAAATCCGGGTCAGCGGCGGGTCAGACCCGGATCTTCGGCGGTGTAAATCCCTAACACCGTGTCCCTTTACACGGGACTTCTACCCAGGTCCTGACCTGGGTAGAACATGGCTAGGACCTGGGTAGAGGGCGGTGTAAATGGGAACGCCGGGTCGGATGACCCGGCTCCCATTTACATGAATGGGGAACGTCCAACCTGCGGTCCGCAGGTTGGACGGATTGTCAGTCTGACACTGACAGCCGGCGCTGTTGTCTGCTATACTCTGCAGACAGCAGCGGCGGCGGGGGAGGGAGGTGAACGGATGCCTGTGTGCGGCATCCATTCACCTCCTGTCCAATGGCGGGGGGGTGCGCGCGGGGACTGGGGGCAGCCGAGCAGCTTACCTTAGTGCTGGGCTGCCCCCAGCAGCGTTCCGGGTACGGCGGCGTCGATCGGCGCTTGAAGATGACATCGCGCTGTCATCTTCAAGCGCCGGGAAGGGGCAGGAGGGGGGTGCGGGCGTTTAAGCCCGTCCGGTGTAAATGCCCCTAAACGCCGGGTCGCACCTGCTTCAACCAGGGTCCAAAAAGCCGGGTCCGACCCGACGTTTTGGTCTAAAAGGGGTTTTACTAAGCGGCAGATTTCCTGCTCCGCATGTGTTACAGTGGGGCAGATGTGTGATAGGTCAGCTGAAGCTGGGCATAGAACCACATTATGGACCTTATTTTGGTCCACACGCAAAGCTGTGAATGCATGTGGATGAAACGCCGCCCGCAGCCCGCAAGAACGGCCACCCACCCCTTCATCGCTGAGTTCCCCCCCCGCACGGCTGCGAATGGCTGATTAGCAGAAAATTCCATTTGCAGCCTTGGGTGTGGGGGCAAAATCATTTAATGGTCGGCAAACATCAAATGACTTCTACAGCACGTGCTGAGGAAAGACACCTCTATGTCTTTCGACCCTGTGCAGAAAGTCTGCGAACTGCTGACATCCGCTGACGTCAGCTGTCTGCTCCTGGCACCCGCGTCATGGGCGCATTTACATGGGAACGCCACATGTTTTCATGGGAGGGCCCATGAAACACTGGGCATTACCATGAGCACGAATGTTCGCCGCCACCGCCGCCGCCCACCCGCACTGCTGGGTGCGAACGGGCAAACAAGGTATATTGTGTCCACATTCATGATTTAACACATTTGATAGCGTTCCCCCATATAATCCCCTACAAATGGATGTTAGCACCGCGGCGGGGGCGGGCGTTCTGCGTTATTTGGTCAACCAGAATTAGGCCCTTAGTTTGTTAGTTATTCCGGTACTTCTGTAGTTTCACGGCGCCGCCGCGCGCACACTCTGGCTCAGAAACTTGGCAGACTGCCAGAGGCTCTGATTAACCGTGCGCGTGCCGCTCTAGCTCAGGCAGAGTGTGCTCGCGCCGCTCTAGCTGTACTGACAGCTACGTAAACAGCGTGGCGGCCGGGCAGCAGCAGCAGCAGCGCGCTGCCCAGGCGCTGGCAGGTCACTGTGGTACTTGTAGTTCCACAGTGAAATAGGCAGCGCCTGGGCAGCGCTGACAACAGCGGGGGCAAGTGGACACACCCCGGGCACAACGCTGACGTGCCGGGGCTTGTAAAGTACTCACCCCGGCACAGCGCAGTATCCCCCATGTACACGCTAAATCCAATGGCTTGCAGCCTAGATCTAGGCGCTAATGCCCCTGGATTCACACTCCCTGCAAGCCGCTAAGAAGGAGGGGGGCGCCTGGATTTAGGCGCAAAACCCTCTGAATCCAGGCGCCTTGCGAGCCGCTAAGAAGGAGGGGGGCGCCTGGATTTAGGCGCAAAAGCCAGGCTCCCTGGGAGCCACAAAGGTGGTTTAGCATCTAAATTTAGACGCTAAAGCGCCTGGATTTAGTTGGGTGGAGGGGTACATCTAAATTTAGACGCAAAAGCATCTAAATTTAGCTATGTTTAGGGGTACACTATTAAAGCCCGTCCACAGTGGCAGTAGTCGATGCAACAGCTGTCGACTGTGTAAATCCCACTATCCATGCCCACCCGAAGCGTGGCGAGCGCAGCGAGCCCCGCGCGGGGCGGCGGTACGCGTCCTACGACCTTTTCAAATCCCCACTATCCACGTCGGCGTGGAGTTGAGAATAGAATAGTGTGGCGAGCGCAGCGAGCCACCGAGCCCGAAGCGTGGCGAGCGCAGCGAGCCCCGCGAGGGGACGCGGATACCTTCACAGGTAAACGCGTCCCCTCGCGGGCTTCACAGGTGTCCGCAGCGACGCGTTTACCTGTGAAGCCCGCGAGGGGACGCGTTTACCTGTGAAGGTATCCGCGTCCCCTCGCGGGGCTCGCTGCGCTCGCCACGCTTCGGGCTCGGTGGCTCGCTGCGCTCGCCACACTATTCTATTCTCAACTCCACGCCGACGTGGATAGTGGGGGTATGAAAAGGTCGTAGGACGCGTACCGTCACTGTGGACGGGCTTTAATAGTGTACCCCTAAACCCAGCTAAATTTAGATGCTTTTGCGTCTAAATTTAGATGTACCCCTCCACCCAACTAAATCCAGGCGCTTTAGCGTCTAAATTTAGATGCTAAACCACCTTTGCGGCTCCCAGGGAGCCTGGCTTTTGCGCCTAAATCCAGGTGCCCCCCTCCTTCTTAGCGGCTCGCAAGGCGCCTGGATTCAGAGGGTTTTGCGCCTAAATCCAGGCGCCCCCCTCCTTCTTAGCGGCTCGCAAGGCGCCTGGATTCAGAGGGTTTTGCGCCTAAATCCAGGCGCCCCCCTCCTTCTTAGCGGCTTGCAGGGAGTGTGAATCCAGGGGCATTAGCGCCTAGATCTAGGCTGCAAGCCATTGGATTTAGCGTGTACATGGGGGATACTGCGCTGTGCCGGGGTGAGTACTTTACAAGCCCCGGCACGTCAGCGTTGTGCCCGGGGTGTGTCCACTTGCCCCCGCTGTTGTCAGCGCTGCCCAGGCGCTGCCTATTTCACTGTGGAACTACAAGTACCACAGTGACCTGCCAGCGCCTGGGCAGCGCGCTGCTGCTGCTGCTGCTGCTGCCCGGCCGCCACGCTGTTTACGTAGCTGTCAGTACAGCTAGAGCGGCGCGAGCACACTCTGCCTGAGCTAGAGCGGCACGCGCACGGTTAATCAGAGCTTCTGGCAGTCTGCCAAGTTTCTGAGCCAGAGTGTGCGCGCGGCGGCGCCGTGAAACTACAGAAGTACCGTTATTCCTAGGTCTACAGAGGGTATACGGTTGTTGGGTTGACACACCAAAGGTCTACATGGCTTAGGTTAACGCCTCAAATAGGTCGACATGCTTAAGGTCAACATTGGGCGAATGTCGACACAAGCATTAGGTCTATAGTGTCTAGGTCGACAGTCAAAAGGTTGACATGGGGTCTTTCACTTTTTTGAGCCGACATGTGCCGACAGGCGGTATATCATACCCTACCATCCACTAACTCATGGCCCTCCCAGCATGACCTGCCGCAGATTTAATATAATGGATTGGTAAAACTGTGGCAGGGCATGCTGGGACATGTAGTTCCACAACAGCTGGAGGGCCATGAGTTTGACACCACTGCACTGGGGCATGGAGGGAGAATAGAATAGTGTGCTGAAGCATGGTGAGAGCAGCGGGCCATGTGAGGGGACATGGTATACCAATACGGTGTCCATGTCGACCACGTAAACATTCGGGACAAAAAAAAAGTGAAAACCCCATATCGACCTTTTGATTGTCGCCCTAGACACTGTCAACCTTAAGCATGTTGACTTTTCTGAGATGTCAACCTACAGTAGTCGACCTAATGGATGTTGACCTTTACCTTGACCCATATCTGTACAGAGGCATTGGGCCTTATTCTAGTTCACTCTTTCTGACAAAATCCTTCTTAGATAAAACCATGTGCACTGCAGGTGGGGCAGATGTTACTTGTGCAGAGAGAATTAGATTTGGGTGAGTTATTTTGTTTCTGTGCAGGGTAAATACTGACTGCTTTATTTTTACACTGCAATATAGATCTCACTTTGAAGTTAAACGCCACCCAAATCTAATTCTCTCTGCACAAGTAACATCTGCCCCACCTGCAGTGCACATGGTTTTGTCCATCTAAGAAGGATTTTGTCAGAAAGAGTGAACTAGAATAAGGCCCAATGTCATTTGAAAATAAAATCTAGAACTTACACTTTATTTAGAATTTGCAAGTCCAAAAATCTCAATATTAATTGAATTTTACAGGAGGGTATAGAAAGTAACGACTGCTCAGAAGTTTCCCATCAGCCATAATTCTGTTTCGGAGCTGTTTGCTCTATTTATGTGTTCTTCCGTGTAACCCTGCAGAAGTGAAAAGTTCCCAAATATAGAAAACTCCTCCCCCCGTCTCCAGGCAGCGAAACACCGTCACACTTCATAGGTTCAGCTCGGTACAAGTGGTCCCTTAATGTTCGGAGCATAGATCAGCGGCACATTATGGCCGCTCTGGAAATAAGCCCTGAGATTTATACAAGACTTAAATAGTTGAAAAAGGAAAATTATCTCCAAGAGAGGCATAGTTACTTGATTAATAACTTTGCATAGTAAATAGCTCAATGACATTTAAAAAAAAAAGAATTCCCAGTTGAGGCTAAAGTAAATATTATGTTACAAGCCTCACTATAAATAGTATTCATTTTGATGCCAGGAACAGTTTTAAACAGCTTTTGAAAATGAATGAGATCAAGCTGTGTGAAGATAGGTTTGTGTTTGCTGAGCTTACGCTCACTTACATGGCGGTAATTCTCTTCCCCAAACAGGATCATTTGGTGGAGTGTTTTAATTTTTTCCCTCATTTTAAATTATACCTTTGTTCAATAGCGGGAGGCGCGAGATAATTATGTACAGCGTGTTTAACTGTTTCACAGCAAGGGCATGTATAGGTAAGGACAGCTAGAGCACGCCATTTGAATGAGAAATAATATGAAGTAAAACATAACGACACACTGTAGCTTTGTCTGATTTTATAGCCAATTTTGTGCCTGAGTGGGTAAACAGGCACATGCAGGGAAGCAGTACGGTTTTTGCCACTTTATTTAGCTGTATAGGTTGTTATACAGGGGTATGGGTAAAAACCGGACCCAGACAAGACCGGACATCAAAATCTGCAGTCCCGTGCTTGTAGTGTGGCCGGTCCGGGCGATGTCCCGTCGTGGGGTGTCCTGTCTGTAGGGCTTCACATAACAGCTGTCACCAGGGAGAGGGGGAGCGGGAGACTGAAGTATCCCTGTATGGTCCGGGCATGTAGCAAAACCGGAGCAGTCCGGACCACACGGGGAGGCTGTAATCTCCCCTCCCCCACGTCCCTGGTGGAAGCTATCACAGGCATCCCTCCAGACAAGAGACCCCCAGGATGGGACACCCCACGTCTTGTCCGGGTCCGGTATTTACATAGTCCTGTTATACAGTAGTAAGATGTTGCAGATAAGTAATAAAAGGACCATATAGTCAATCAAACATAAATATGGACGTTATTGCTCTAATAGCAGATGGTTTTTAAGTATTTTTTATATTACTGGGCAGAAAGTGACTTGTTTACCCAACATACCGGTTTCGTTAACTTTGTGGTTATCCAAGCAATGCCGCATCTGAAAGTCAGCATAAATGTCACTGATATGCTAGGTTAATGATCTGTGTAACCAAGAAGCCAGATTATCTATATATTGTCAATTGTTAACATTTTAGAAATTTGAACAGTCTAAATCTGGGTGCACACTAGGCTATGAGCAGTATGCAATGCTCCGGCGAGCATTCTCCATTTTTCGTTCATGGCACATTCTCCATTTTTTTCTACCCCTCGCCAAGCCTCCTGCTCAACCTATTCAACTTGTCAGCTGCTCATTGCTCCTGACAGCAAGCATTGACCAATGCGGCATATGAGGGGTTAATAGTTGTATGTAGTGTTCAAATATAGCAGAGATATGCAGAAAAACACGAATTAGCCTAAAAAAACGATTTCAAAGCAACTAAGGGCGGGATGTATTAATATACATCGCCGCCCGACCGCCGTGATGCCAGCGCATATCTATATAATAAGTTGAAGAGTGTGTGTGCGTGCGTGTCTGTTGCATTGCGGGCACACCGTGGCACTCAGAGACGCCAAATTCAGCAACAAGGTACCTCTGGACCTGCTGGTGTGCACCTCAAAGCCGTTTTGGGGAAATTTCACTTAGAAATGTAAAAAACACCAAGGTTCAATTTGCCTTAATTGATGATCTGGAAAAAAGATTGATGATTAGAAACCGAAGACAAAGGAACAACATCACAACTGATTTCATTGCTGTCATTGAGTATGAATGCAAACTAGGGATGAGCGGGTTCGGATCCTAGAGATCCGAACCCCCACGAACTTACCTTATCCAAGGACAGATCTGAGGAGTTCGCCGGGTCACGCCATTTTCAGGAATCCAAATCGAGGCCAAAACGTCATCATCCTGCGTCGGATTTGATCTCTATAAAAGATCAGGCTCCGGCGCCATCTTCATTCTGCATGTAGAAGTCAGACAGCACGGATGTTGCCGTGCTGTCTGCACAGAATATAAACCTATGGGGGACAAAAAAACACTGTGGGGGGATATACTAAGGAGGTGCAACTAATGGGGGATCAAATAGAGGCTGCATAAACTGAGTGGGGCTGTTCAGGGGTGATGCTACCTGTGCCATATCAGTCCAGGGGTAATTCTAGGTGTGCAGTATCAGCCTAGAGGGGATGCTAAGTGTGCCATACAGTAGCGCACGCAGGGGGGGTTTCTGAGTACCCAGAACCCCCCCCCAGGAGTCTAAGGGCCCTAGGCTGAAAGCTGAGGGTCCCCTCTTTTCCATGGGCACAAGAATTTTTAAAAATCGGCCCTTGGGAACCAGAGATATCTGACTTCAAAGCAGTGGTCCCCATCCAAGCCTGTTAATTGCTCTTCCCAGTCAGATCATTCAGGTTCTGTCTGACTTAGAGTTTTTCTGAGGGTATATTCCAAAAGCTGGGACTCTCCCCATTTGATAACCACTAGTAGATTGTCTCTACTGTGCCCAAAACCAGAGATATCAGCCTTCCAGCAACTGGCTACTGCTCTAGCTCCACACAACTGGTATGTAGTTTTATGAACTCTGATCCCCTAGTTCCCAGTACCATTTGGTAGGTGGGATTCTCTAGTTTTTAATTGCATTAAAATCTAAGAAATCTATTTCCGGAAACTGGAGATATCTGCAGTCAAGCAAGCTGTCCTCCCACCAGAAAATTATGAATAATAAGCCCACTCCACTTTACACCTCTCCTCTGCATATTAAACATCCTCTCCTACCCTGGAAGTTATGTATCAGGGCCCCTTCATTCAGCCCAATGCCCTCTTCTCCCACCATCTGTGCAGTAAAGGGGTAATTAGTGGAAATTACTGATCCAGGCCCTACATGCTGAGCGGTTGATATAATACCCCTACCACCCGCGGGTCATCAAAGCTTCCCCCATCCCTACCGCTGGAGGATCGGTAGGGGCCCCAATACATTGTTATGCCCAGGGGCCTACACTGCTGTTGATGCCTGCTGTTGATTCCTCTGTATGTATACATATATATATATATATATATATATATTATATTTTTATTATTATTTATATACATTTGGTCTATCTATAATACTTTAACTGACCCGGCATATACTGGGTCACCTAAGTGTCCATCTCTGTGCTTTGCTCCGCCCCTCTGGAAACCCCCTTCTGAAAATCCTGCGTTTGCCCCTGCCATATCAGTCTAGTGTTTGTGCCGCACACTTGTGTGGCTTATCATAGTTATCCAGCTACCTCGGTGCAACCTTTTGCCCTAAAAACAATATTGTAAGGTGTGAGCTGTTCAGAATAGACTGGAAATGAGTGGAAATAAATGTTATTGAGGTTAATATAGCGTAGGAGCAAAAAATAAAAACCAAAATTCTGCGATTTTAGCAGTTTTTATGCTTTTTTAACAAAAAATCAGAACCCAAAACCCAAAAAATCCAAACACAAAACACTTAGGAGGTGTTTTGCCAAAACCCATTAGAACCCAAAACCTCAAGGTAATCAGAACCCAAAACCCGAAAAGTGGCCGGTGCACATCTCTAATGCAAACACATTGTAACAATATGGTGAAGGCTTTCAACAATTGGGAATTATTGGGGAAATACATAGACCACACATCACACACACACATGTACACATTGTACACACACACACAGTACACCATATATGCACACACAGCACACTACACACACATATATACGTAGCACACCTCACACACTTACACATTGGAAAGATACACAAAACACACACACACACACACATACATAACATACCACAAGCAGTAAAACACACACATATACACTACAACACACCCAAAAACAGTACAACACACACAAACACACAGAACACACACACACACACTTATACAGTACCTCTTTTGCACCAAAAATCCTGGATCCGACATGGCATTTGGAACATGGACCCAAGCCAGGTCAGATCCGGGATTTGCACCTTTTACACTGTGGTGCCTATCTGCAGTGTAGACGGCGCTTGAAGATGACATCATCTCCAAGCGCTGGGACCGCGATCACCTCCGCCAGGACTGCCGATCATCGCTCTGGGGGCAAGCCCAGCACCAAAGTAAGCTGCTGGGCTGCCCCCAGCCCCTGTGCACCCCTCCAGCTCATGTCTGTGAGGTAAATGGATGCTGCACACAGACATCCTTTCACCTCCTCCCTGACTCCGCTGCTGTCTGCAGAGTACAGCAGACAGCTGCGGAGGCTGTGTGTGACCCCTGTCCAACCTCCATACTGACCACGGGATGCTGCGGTCCGGAGGTTGGGCTTCCCCATTGATGTAAACAGGAGCCGGGTCAGATGAACGAGACAGGTAGCAGGTGGAAAGAATGTGACATATAGTGTGACATAGAGGTGCATGTCCCTGCGTCACCCCACCATCTCTGTCCCTGCATCACCCTGCCATCTTTGTCCCTGTATCACCCCACCATCTCTGTCCCTGCATCACCCCGCCATCTCTGTCCCTGCATCACCCCGCCATCTCTGTCCCTGCATCACCCCGCCATCTCTGTCCCTGTATCACCCCACCATCTTTGTCCCTGCATCACCCCGCCATCTCTGTCCCTGCATCACCCCACCATCTCTGTCCCTGTATCACCCCAACGTCTCTGTCAATGCGTCACCCCGCCATGTGGCATAATGTGAATTTTGGCTCAATCCAGGTGGCATAATGTGAATTTTGGCTCAATCCGGGTGGCATAATGTGAATTTTGGCACAATCTTTGTCGCATAAAGTAAATTTTGGCTCTTTCAGTGTGGTATAATGTGAATTTTGTCTCAATCCGGGTGGTATAATGTGAATTTTTTTGCTCATTCTGTGTCGCATAAGGGGAATTTTGGCACAATCTTTGTCGCATAAAGTGAATTTTGGCTCTTTCATTGTGGTATAATGTGAATTTTGGCTCAATCCGGGTGGTATAATGTGATTTTTTTTGCTCATTCTGTGTCGCGTAAGGGGAATTTTGGCTCTTTCCGCGTCGCATAATATTTAAGGGGCAAGTGTAAGGGGGTCTACTACTGTTTTCATAATGTGTATAAGGGGCATACAGCATGGTATACTACACTCAAGGGCATGCCCACTTTTCAGTGGCGGCACCCTCTTTTTCTGGAGTGTGTACATAACTTCAGCCTTCAATTTCCAATACCCCCACTTAAAAAATTCCACTTCGACCATTGCACACACATATTTATACGTAACGCACCTCACACACTTACACATTGGACAGATACAACACAACACACACCCACATACACTACGACACACACAAACAGTACAACGCACACAAACACACAAAAATAAATGCATCATAGGTGCTAAATCTCAGGAGTGGATGTGGAATTCATCAACACACCAAGCTATGAAATCAGGAGTGGTGCGTTTCAAACAACAACAACACCCCTGATTTCATTGCTGGCATTGAGTATCAATGCAAACACATTCTAACATTATGGTGGAGGTTTTAATTAATTACAATCTTGAGCTTTTAACGCAGCAATTTTGGAAATTAAAAAAACCCCAAAGTTTTCCCGGGCAACGCCAGGCGGATCAGCTAGTGTACTAATATATGCGGCTGGCATCGCAGTGCGGTGATGGAGGCCCCCCGCGAAACCTGTAATGTGGTGTGTGGGGGGTCTCCATCACCTCCCTGCCGCCTCCTGCTCCCCTCACGCCAGGGACAGCTAAGCAGGCTGTCCCTGGTGCCTCCTCCTCCCCCCTGTAGCCGTAAGCACGTCCGTCTGCGTTACTAGGGGGAGGAAGGGCTTACCTTCCGGGTCCAGGAGGACCTGGACTGAGGTAAGCCAGCGGGAGGTGGAGAGGGCGGTTGGCGGGTTTGTGGCGGAGGCAGCGAAAAGAAGCCCATAGGCTTCTATAGGGTATTGCCACCCAAAGGTGGCAATACCCTATAGAAGCCTATCCCCCCCTCTTTTTGCACTTCAAAGGTGGAGATACCCTACTATGCGGTAGCGTGGCGGTGGGGTTTTAGTACATAGGAAAAATGCGGTAAAACGTGGGTTTTACTGCATTTTCCCCTTAATACATCCCACCCTAAATCTGTGTGAAAAGCTGTGTAAATGAACAGTGAGGAAGAAGAGGTGAATCATGGGTAGAATATACAGTGATAAAAAATGCATCATGGGGGGAAAAATACCACAAAAAATACAAATATATTAATGTGGCACTTCTAAAGAAAAAAAATAATATAGATCCTTCAAATAATAAAAAAAAATACACTTGCAGACACCAAAAAGAAAAGAAATATATATATTTTTTTTGTATGTACGTAATTTCAGTTCACCTAAAAAAGCAAGAGCAAAACGGAGAGGCAAGCCAAAAAAACAGTGAGCAGTGTTCTACATTTTTTCATTGAATACACCAATGGCGAGGTACACAAATTTCCCATAAGAAAGCAACGGCGAATAACGGAGATGACCAAGCGGCGACCAGGGTAAACCTCGCTGGTTTTTTTTCTGGCGAACCGGGAGCGTTTAATTTTTGGAGAGAGGACTGCCCTTCTCGCCCCCCAAAAAAATAAGTGAACCTCACCAGAAAAAAAACTTGAAATGGGAGCATTAAAAACTGTTCTATGTGTGTACCAAGCAATATTGGCAGGGACAGGGACCCGGTGGGCTGCTGGCATAGGTACTTGTTTCCTAGCACGGCGCCCATTGTATGCCATCGCATACCACTAATTAAGGGATGCGATGGGACCCGATTTTCGGGTCGTAAGACCCGCACTGTACAATTTTGATATCGCGTTGCATCGCATGCCATTACAATGGCATACGATGCAATGCGATCAGACCCGATTTTTAATTGTACAGGCACCCTGATGGGTGATTACTATGTTAAATGCCCACTATCAACGTCAACCTGAAGCGTGGCGAGCGCAGCGGTACGCGTCCTCCGACCTTTTCATACCCCCACTATCCACATCGGCGTGGAGTTGATTTTATATAGTGTGGCGAGCATAGCGAGCCCCGCGAGGGGACACGGAATACATGTGAAGTAATCAGCGTCCCCTCGCGGGGCTTGCCACGCTTCGGCATGGTGGCTCGCTGCGCTCGCCACACTATATAAAATCGACTCAACGCCAACGTGGATAGTGGGGGTATGAAAAGGTCGGAGGACGCGTACCGCCACCCCTCGCGGGCACGCTGCGCTCGCCATGCTTCGGGTTGCCATTGATAGTGGGGGTGGCGTTAACAATGGGGGTGCATTTAACATAGTAATCACCCATCAGGGTGCCTGTACAATTAAAAATCAGGTCTGATCGCATTGCAATATATCGGCTGTTCAAGTGAACAGTTGTATATTGTGGGCACATAGGCGCAGTGGTGTAAGTCCATCCATCAGCCCATAAGGATCCAAAGGATAGAGCAGCCAGCACTGTCTCAAGTATAAAATGTAACTTTTAATACATCATTAAAAGAATCTATATTAAAATGTATTAAAATGTACAGGAGTACAGGAGTACAGGCAGTACAGGAGTACAGGGAGTACAGGGAGTACAGGAGTACAGGCAGTACAGGGAGTACAGGGAGTACAGGCAGTACAGGAGTACAGGGAGTACAGGGAGTACAGGCAGTACAGGAGTACAGGGAGTACAGGAGTACAGGCAGTACAGGCAGTACAGGAGTACAGGCAGTACAGGAGTACAGGGAGTACAGGCAGTACAGGAGTACAGGAGTACAGGGAGTACAGGCAGTACAGGAGTACAGGGAGTACAGGAGTACAGGGAGTACAGGCAGTACGGGAGTACAGGCAGTACAGGAGTACAGGGAGTACAGGCAGTACAGGAGTACAGGGAGTACAGGCAGTCAGGGCCGGATTAAGGGCCTCATGGGCCTGGAACTGAAAGTGTTCAAGGGCCTATTATGAGATGAGGATATGAGGCCAATGCCATGTTGAACCCTTACAACTATACCCCACAATGTCACATAAATATATACAAGTAAAAAAAATTGCATAAATGTGTAAAATAGGAATCCAATTTTAATACTTATGATAATGACCAACAATATGACCAGCTGAAGATTATTATGTTGTCATGGTGATGGGCCTATTTTTATGTAGAGGCCTGGTGCTGCAGCTCCATCCGCCCCATTGTTAATGTGGCCCTGCAGGCAGTGGAGTATAGGGCATAATCGCCAGAGTAGGGAGCATCCCAGCCATTTCCCTGATGCCTGTGAGTTGGATGCTTTTTATGCAATTGAGTAAATCGCACGTATATCGCCCTAGTGTATGGTCACCTTTAGGGATAGATATACTAAGCTTCTAAAAAAGGGATATTGAAGTTGTTCGCCATAGCAACCATTCAGATATTAGCTATTATTATCTACTACATTTTAGAAAATTATATCTAGAATATGTCTGGTTGTAGTGAGTAGCATAGATTTTTTTAAGAAGCTTTAAGAAATCGAATTTTAAGTTGGTAACTAAGCGCCTTTTTCAGATCTGAGCTCAGTACAAAAGTGTTCGGAAAATGGGCAAAACCATGTGCACTGCAGGTGGGGCAGATGTAGCATGTATAGAGAGAGTTAGATTTGTGTGAGTTATTTTGTTTCTGTGCAGGGTAAATACTGGCTGCATTATTTTTACCCTGCAATTTCAGTTTCAGCACACCCCACCCAAATTTTACTCTCTCTGCACATGTTACATCTGCCCCACCTGCAGTGCACATGGTTTTGCCTATTTCCAGAACACATTTGTACTGAGCTCAGATCTGTATAAGGCCCTAAGTGCATTCTAGTTAAGTAATCAATCTATAAAAATTATGGTGGTTATCTGATACCCATTTACTCCGATCCCTGCTGCGATCCCCCCTGCAGCGCCACCGGCCACATCCCCCATAGGTTTCTATGGGGGATGCGAAGCTGTCCGATGTGTTCGTACCCCTGGGCTATCGCCATTCTGATATGGTGGTAGCCCATTGTACCCTGCCCGTGCTTGTTGTAAATAAATGAATCCACCAAGACTCCCAGTCAGATGTGGTTGGAGTAGCTATCGCTGCTACTTACATTGAAGCATTACTGATCTGTAAACTGTAGTTTGGTGCACCCCCCCCCCCCCCCCTTTAAAAAAAATAATCAAAAAACAGAAGAGCTAGCACTTGTTTACAGGGACCGGAGCCCACAGTGAATGGGCAGGGCTTTGGCTATGCTGTGTGACAATGGCCAGTGGGTCATCAGCAGCAATGGTACCAGGTGGGAGCTGTCCTGTCCCCTATTGCTGGTGTTAGCAGGGCTTCTGGGATACAGCCGATTAACTGTACAGCAGAAGTGTGCACTGTTAGAAGAGCAGTAGTCACTGTTGGCTCGCACTGTAAAACACACAGGTGTTGCTGTGTATATAGGTGCCCCATCAGGGCTTAGAGCCCAGAGGCAGGCGGCTCCATTGCCTCGGAAGTTACGCCCCAGGAACATGTCATGCATATGCACAAAGTACTGATAATCGGCACTTTGTGATGCACAATGCAACTCCATCCACATCTGAATTACCCCCCCAAATCAGTATGTAGGTAAATCAGACATAGGAGACTTGTTGTGCTAAATTGGTTGGGTTCTGTTAATTGTTTCTAAGTACCTTGGGCTGTATGTATCTATTGGATAGACATAGTTTTAAATGTATATGCAATAAAAGTGATTTTTTTTATGCATTACAGAATGCCATGTATTCTGCTGTATAAGGATATAATTTGTATTATATATCATTAGAAATGCTTCATTATTGATATGTAACATGAGTCATTTGGGTTGTGTTTATGAATTTTATATTGTTTTCTTTCTTTTTAATACCTAAAGGGTACTCTTTACCTAGAACGGCGCCAGCGATTGAAATCGCGGGCGTCGTGGGTAAAAATCGCGGTGATCGCGGTCATCGCGGGCATCGCGGGTAAATCGGGATGGCCGCGATGACCGCGATCACCGCGATTTTCCCATAGGGAACAATGTTAAAACGGCTGATTGACCGCGATTTTACTGTTAAATGCCTCAATGGACCCGATTTGGGGCCAAATAGGCCAAATTAACCCTTAAATGTCCCCCCAAATGTTTAACGCCACCCCACGATCCACGCGAACCCGAAGCGTGGCGAGCGCAGCGAGCCCGCGAGGGGCGGCGGTACGCGTCCTCCGACCTTTTCATGCCCTACTATCCACTAGGGCGTGGTGTGAGAATATAATAGTGTGGCGAGCGCAGCGAGCCACCGAGCCCGAAGCGTGGCGAGCGCAGCGAGCCCCGCGAGGGGACGCGGATACCTTCACAGGTAGACGCGTCCCCTCGCGGGCTTCACAGGTGTCCACCTCGCCACGGACACCTGTGAAGCCCGCGAGGGGACGCGTCTACCTGTGAAGGTATCCGCGTCCCCTCGCGGGGCACGCTGCGCTCGCCACGCTTCGGGCTCGGTGGCTCGCTGCGCTCGCCACACTATTATATTCTCACACCACGCCCTAGTGGATAGTAGGGCATGAAAAGGTCGGAGGACGCGTACCGCCGCCCCTCGCGGGCTCGCTGCACTCGCCACGCTTCGGGTTCGCGTGGATCGTGGGGTGGCGTTAAAAATTTGGGGGGACATTTAAGGGTTAATGGGCTCTGTGGCCCATTTAACATTGATTCCTATGGCCAAATCGGGTGGATTGAGGCATTTAACAGTAAAATCGGGTCCATCGCGCCTTTTAACATTGATTCCTATGGGAAATCGGGAGCATCGCGTCGCGGGCATCGCGGGTACATTTATGGACGGCCGCGACGCGACCGACACGATTTCAAAGTTTAACATTGGTTTCAATGGGAAATCGCGGGCATCGCGTCGGTCGAGTCGCGGCCATACATAAATGTACCCGCGATGCCCGCGACGGGCGCCCTTCTAGGTAAAGAGTACCACCTAAAGTTATTAAAGATGTTACAACTGGTGTTTGTGTTGAAAGCAAGTTGCTTCATTTTTGCAATATTTTCTTTTTAAAAGGAAAACAGGATCTAAATATATTTCCTTTGTTCTGCAACATTTATTTATTTACAGTATCTTATACAGCGCAGCATATTCCGTTGCGATTTACAATTGGAAAAAACAGTGATTAAACAAGCTGGGTAGAAACAAACCGACCGTACAAGGTAGAATAGTCGGTACTTATGTAATATTTGGGTGCCCGGGTCGGAAAAATCGGGTCGATCGCATCGCATGCAACCAAATCGCATGCAATGCGATACGATCGACCCGATTTTTACATTGGATCCAATGTTAAATGGTCCCTGAGACCCAATTTTACATTGGGTCCAATGTTAAATGCCTCCCAGACCCCATTTTTTATTGTATACCCACCCTGTTCATACCCCCACTATCCAAGTGGGCATGGAGTTGATTTTTTATAGTGTGGCGAGCGCAGCGAGCCACCGAGCCCGAAGCGCGGCGAGGGGCCACGGAATACATGTTAAGTAATCCACTCGCCACGCTTCGGGCTCGGTGGCTCGCTGCGCTCACCACACTATATAAAATCAACTCCATGCCCACTTGGATAGTGGGGGTATGAACAGGGTGGGTATACAATAGAAAATGGGGTATGGGGGGAATTTAACATTGGACCCAATGTAAAATCGGGTCTCAGGGACCATTTAACATTGGATCCAATGTAAAAATCGGTTTGGTTGCATGCGATGCGATCGACCCGATTTTTCCGAAAAAATCGGGTCCATCGCATCTGATTGTATGCCTTAAGTTAAGGCATACAATCAAAAAATCGGGCGCCCAGATATTACATAAGTACCGAATAGTCAGTAAGTATAATGTGGTATTTGGTGTAATTTCGAACTATTATCTTAATATAACTATATCACTGGCCTTATGACTTGTGCAGTACTTGTGCTACAGTGAATGCAGCCTTGGTGGTACACATTCCATGCTACCCCTATCATCACTGTAGTAAATGCTGCTTTGCAGTCCTGTGTCTCGCACAGGCAGATCCACACAGTGGTGTCTTTTGCAGGCTTTGCTATTTTTGGACATGTGACCATATGTTAAAATAAAGATGGTGTATTTCATGTTTGCATGTGGTTTGTAGCGCGCACTGCACACAGAGAAGCTTTGCATGTAACATATCTGATTTGTGGGCTTTGGAGCTACAGGAATCTGAATTTAGGATTCTATAGCAAAGTTTAAAAAAGAGATAAGTTTCATTTCATTCCAATCCCATGTTTTAGAGGGAAATTGCAATAGCAGCCGTGTTGTATTACACAAATAAACATGAAAACCTTTTGTGTGCACCAGTGATTCTTTAGTATGGGGTTGATTCAATTAGCCATGAGGTGGCTTGTACTGAGAGTAGAGGTGCATACACACTCAGGGCCGGATTATAATAGGGGTACAAGGGGTCAGTACCCCTGGGCCCCCCTTTAGCTAGGGGCCCCATGTGGTTGGCATGTTTTTTTTTTTTTTTGAACTAAAGGTTTTGTGCATGGCAGTGGGGTAGTGCTGCAGCTGCACCTATCTGCCAATGTGACAATGATTAATGGTGCTAAGAATTGGGTGCCAAGGCACACTGAGTGCACAAGTGTGCAGTGCATTACTGGGAGTTGACTCTAATGACACTTTGCACCAGAGGGCAGAGGCTGAGACATTTGTGCTGAGCTCTGATTGGTGGAGCTCATTACATGCTTCTCAGGCCCATGGAGAACAGCAGCAGCAGCCGACATGGGAGGGTTTTTAATCAGAGGCAGCACTAGGACTGTGAGGTCTCCTACAGAGTAAGGTGCAGAGGGACAAACACAGGCTTTTCGTGTGATATGTATTTATGAGTGTGTGTGTGTATCTATCTATCTATCTATCTATCTATCTATCTATCTATCTATCTATCTATCTATCTATCTATCCCCTGCAGTTACCCATTGACTAAGTTTATACTGCCTTTACTCTGTGTTTTGACAGTGTAATAGTCTCCCATGCAGTTTGCGGCCAGTAATGACAAGTGCAAGGGGGCCCCCCTGTCTAAAGTGCCCCGCGCCCCCCGAAGGCTTAATCTGGCACTGTACACACTGCACAATTTTTTGGACCAATTTCGCTGAAAGACATTTCCCTTGAACCCAGTGTCTTGGACGAAAGATGTTAACGAAAGATATTGAAGACAGACGAAAGATCTAGCTACAGTTTATAGGCTCTTTTTGAAAGGTGGAGAAGAAAACGGATTCTCTTCACACAAAGGTTGTATATAGGGAAATACACACTGCGCTGTCAATCAGGACAGTAGTTAAAAAGGATAATTGGAATATATGGCACACCAAGCACAATTAAAGAGGACACGCTGTAATTAAATATAAAACATTTTTATATAGACACAAAACAATATATTTAAGAATATAGGTGGGTAATAAACTAAAATTGGAGTATAATTAGCACAAATACATATACATGAGTATATAGACACAAATGATATAATAAGAATTAGGTGGGTAATAAACTAAAATTGGAATATAATCAGCACAATTGTATGTACATGTATAAAAATACTATTATCTGGACCAGTTGATTAAAAATAAAGCTTGAAAAAGTCTCCAGTCGTTTGGGAGACGAAACGCGTTGCCCCACTTCCGCCAGTTCACACAGCAGACTTGTGATAGACTTCCGCCCTCATCTTCAGCCCCAGGGATCTCTGCCGTTGTTGCTCCTGGCTGGACGTCCACTGCTACTTTCCAACACGCAGCTGGGCGCCCAATACCACACAGGAATCCGCCATCAGCGTGCTCACCCTCGGCACGCCACCTTCAAGCAGCCCACTGAGGTACAACATCCATCCTCAAAACGCAGTGAGTGTTTCCATACCCGCAAATCGAAGCGTATATCCGTGACTCCTGCAGTTTGGGCTCATTACTAATTGTGTCTGCTATACTAACACGCAGACGCCTGCTACTTGCCTCATCTGCCAGTACCTGCATGAACTTTTGTGCGTGTCAGCTTACTCGCTAACCCAGGTTCACTTGGCTTACTGACTTTTCTGCTGCTATAAGGCTTCTAACTGTGTGTACTTTCAACGGCAACCCTCTGAGGGGACTATCAACATTTGATATCACTATACCATTCTCGCTGGGACGCCAGCTAATTATGCTATATGAAAAATACCAAGTCTGCTGTTTTTATTTTTAATCAACTGGTCCAGATAATAGTAGTTTTATTCATGTACATGTACATACAATTGTGCTGATTATATTCCAATTTTAGTTTATTACCCACCTAATTCTTATTATATCATTTGTGTCTATATACTCGTGTATATGTATTTGTGGTAATTATACTCCAATTTTAGTTTATTACCCACCTATATTCTTAAATATATTGTTTTGTGTCTATATAAAAATGTTTTATATTTAATTACAGCGTGTCCTCTTTCATTGTGCTTGGTGTGCCATATATTCCAATTATCCTTTTTAACTACTGTCCTGTTTGACAGCACAGTGTGTATTTCCCTATATACAATCTTTTTGAAAGGTATCCAAATTGAGCTGCGTGCACAGTTGACAAACAATCTTGATGAACAACTGGCTGGTATGCGCATCATCATTCGTCATTTGTCGCAAATGCACTGAAAGATATTTAGACCAATTTCGTTCAGAATGGCCCGAAATGACCGAAATTCAAATAAATTGGTCAAAAAAATTGTACAGTGTGTATGCACCTTGAGTGTGTGTGTGCTACAATTACCGTAGCTCCAAACTGACAGCTTTCTGTTCACAACCACATAGGGCTGTGTGCAAAACAAAAGTGAGCAGGGGCAAGACTGAGCCACGGTCTTTTGACTCCTACATTCCATTTGGAACCCTGAGAGATTTGGGGCCAGAAGCATGCAACTCTTCTTCTGTAAGTGTCCCCCCAAAAAGCATCAGCTAATAATTGTGTACCCTCCTGAAAGCTGTAAGATACAAAATATTTTTGGATAGTCCTCCACAGCCCTGGAAGAGCATACTACCCCAATCCCGAACATTTTGGGGCCAAATCATAAAATTCCACCCATCCCGATCCCGGGATTGGCCTCCCTAGTCCCAGGTTCACCACGTCTGCTGTGATCGACACAACCCTGCCGATCCTGAATACACTGCCAACACATACATTGCATACATCTTCACATGTATGTTTCTATGTGCTTAGCGGCCTTTCCCTATGTAGGTAGTCAGTACTGTAGCCCAGGTGCCGCTTATGCAGAACAAAACAGATTCAGTGATTTTTATATGTAAGGTTATGGAACGAGGGCCAAATGTTCAAGGTTACATGTGTAAAATTATAGTACTACCAGGAAGTTTGAATTATTCTATTTTAAGAAATAACAAAAACACTTGTGCTCCTGCTGTGAGCGCCCATCACTTATGTTAACTGTTCCAAATTAACAATAATATGCATTTTCCTAGTTGCCGTAGAATTTTCCATAATAAGATTATTCCATCCCTGATGGTTTCACTGTTTGTAGCTTTTTATTCCTTTGCCAAATATTATTTATTAACAGTTTCACAACATTCCGTCTGAAAAGAAATAGGATTATAATATTGTTGGCATAATTATCACATAGTAACTCAAATGTAGGACTTACAGTAGTTTGTAAAGTAAATGAAATAACTTATATACAGTATGAGTACAGATATTGGGCCAGAAGCACTAAGCTTCAAAAGTGATAAAATGGAGAGTGATAAACAACCAACCAATCAGCTGCTGCCTGACATTTTTCAAATACAGGGGCAGATTTATTAAACTTGGAGAAGAGATAAACTGGAGATAAAGTGGAGAAAAGGTAAAAGGAGATAACGCACCAGCCAATCAGCTCCCAACTGTCTTTTTCAAACACAGCTGATTGGCTGTGCTTTAGCTCCTTTTACCTTTTCTCCGCTTTATCTCCAGTTTATCTCTTCTCCAAGCATAATAAATCTGCCCCTGTATTTGAAAAATGTCAGGCAGCAGCTGATTGGTTGGTTGTTTATCACTCTCCATTTTATCACTTTTGAAGCTTAGTGCATCTGGCCCATTGTCTTATTTAAAGTAGCAGTTCCCATCTAACCCATGACGTAAATCATGAGAGCAGTTTGCCATGACCGGGTGCGATTCTGGATTAGACACTGCATTACTTATGGGCCGCACGTGCGCATTATTGCTTGTGCTATTCATTATCTGTGATAACCTAATTGTGGGTGCAATTATAGGCATGTTAGATGAGGGCTAATACATCTGTATGTATATAAGTGAGAAATTGTGCGTCTGTTTGTTTATTCTTTATGCGTAGCCAGAATTTTGTATCTACTGTAGGTCCATCAAATTTGGCATGGTGGTGGTTAGACCCAGATTAGGCTTTTGCCATCAATAAAACTTCATCAGGGCCAAAAAAATGGTCTCTTTTGTGGTCACCAACTAGTCCATATAGACTATGGGGGTTATTCAATCCATGGTTCCAACCGTCAGAATGTTTTGACGGTCGGAATCCTGTCCATTTTCTCTGGCTGCCAACAGTAATCCACTGTTGGTATTCAAAGTACCGACAGTAGAGTGTCGGAAAGTCCTGAAATCTGCAATAACGGATGCGGATTCGGCAATCCACGGCCGTTTCCGACAAAACAGATCCGACTTTAAAAAAAGTCAGATCCGACAGCCTTCAATGCTGTCAGTAATGGCTGCATTGCATAGGCTAGTGCCCATATTTCCCCTGTCAGGAAACATTGGCACAGATTGAATACCCCCTTTTGAATTTAAATTTGGTTTAAGCAACTTTGCTCAAGATGTCTTCCAATGCTGAAATCTGCACTGATCTGAAGGCACAGGCTTCTATGTACCAGTGAGGGGCAGGCAGAGCTCCAACAGAAGAGCAGTGAGTCGAAGGATCAACTGTCACTCTGCTCCTGCACTGATATGGTCTCCAATGCTGGCAAATCTGACCTGACACATACCCTTTGGTGCCACTTAAATGGTTTCTACAGTTTAATTTTCCCCAATCTATGATATTGGAGACAAGTGACTCACGAAACAATTAAAAGAGCTGAGGGTCTCACACAGGGGTGCTGGACGCGATCCAGACAGTCATTTACCCGACGCCGGGATCCCGACTGTCAAAACTCCAACAGACGGGTGCCCGACGTCCACGACCCCCACGAGGGAGAATAGAATAGGTGGGGAGCGTAGCCAGCCACCGTGCACGTAGCGTGGCAAGCCCCGCAAGGGGCTTTGTTGCACTCACCATGCTGTCTGAGTCCGGGCAGTTGGGATCCCGACGTCGGTAGCCTTTACCACACCCTCACACAGGTGGGCTACTTGTAGGGACTTAAACACCCACAAAGATTATATAAGATGAGTCAGTAGTTAAGGTTATGCGACACCCACAAACACAGTAACCTCCTCTCCTTCCTGTGGGCTAGACTCTGCCGCCCCGTCCCGCATGCTAGGCTCTGCCGCCCAGTCCCGCGTGCTAGACTCTGCAGCCCAGTCCCGCGTGCTAGACTCTGCAGCCCAGTCCCGCGTGCTAGACTCTGCAGCCCAGTCCCGTGCAGCACTCTCTCTTCCAGTCTCAGTATAAGCAGCAGCATCATTACATAAATACTGTAAGACCATAAAATGCATTAAATTAGGCATATTTCAGAATTCTATTGGAATGCTGACCAGTATTATATTTTAACACAATTTACACTGCTATAGGCTATAGAGAATAACATGCACCTGTTACGACACAGTCATGATTCACCACATAAAGGTCTTTCATGTGAAAGGAATCTGTATGTCCTCATTGACTTTGCTGGGAGTGAGTAGCATATGTCCCATATCATTTTATTTCCCATGTACTGTAGACCTTTATTTGTAGGTTTACAAATTACTGCTGAAAATCAATCATTTGAAAGAGAACGGATACTGTCAGTCACAGATCACATAACACATCCTGTCTGTGTCATTTGCTTATTGCTCTCTCTGCCCTCAAGTCATTGCTATTGATTACTAATGATTGGTGTTATATAAAAGAGAGAGAACATTCTACCCAATGTCATTATTTGGTCACTGGATTTAATCCAGTGAATTCAACTCCGAAATATTCCTTGTGGTCCCAAATGAACTCTCGATGTATTTTTCCAGCCAGCGCTGACCTTTCATTTACATTCCTTTTATTTTAGAATGACCGCAAATTAGATTTTTTCAATGACAGGAAATCTACTTAAATGCATAATGTTTATTGCATTTTTCATCTACACTCATTTCATCGAGTCTTATTCTTCTGATACTAGTTAGTTGGTACGTAACGAAGGACATAATAGTTCATATTAGACCACATCATATAGGATGATGGATGAAATCATACGGTAATTGCATGTTCCTCATTCTGGATGCAGAAAGTTCTATTAAGGCAGGCATGTCCAACGTTGGCCCTCCAGATGTTGTGAAACTACACATCCCAGCATGCTTTGCCACAGTTTTGCTATTAGAGAATGCTAAACCTATTGCAAAGCATGCTGGGATGTGTAGTTTCAAAACATCTGGAGGGCCAACATTGGACATGCCTGTATTAAGGTGATGTACTGAATATATGGAAGTATTTTACCATATTTGTATAGTTTAACCCCCCCAGGTATTATGTATAGCAGAGTTTCCAAACATGGTCCTCAAGCTCCCTTGCAGTCCAGTATATACCTGCTTGGCCACAGGTGACTTAATCACTAGATCAGTCAAGTTGATTAAATCATCTGTGCTGAGCCATGGATATATTTAACCCTTCAGTGCCAATGTTGCTGTGAGAGATCCTTAAAATATTTGCTAAAAATGCCAGCGCCCTCACATTGACTTTTTTTTTGGGTGCAAAATTTAACTAAACGTCAATGAATTGACTTGGCTGTATTTGTATTTATTTATACTAAAAGAACAGTCGCTGTGAGCGGCGCTGGCAATTTTAGTGGATATTTTGTGGTGCTCTCACAACTGAAAGGGTTAAAACCTTGCCCATTTGGGTGCCATGAGGACTGCATTTGGGGACCCCTGTTGTTACAAGCTATTTGTTTATACTTTCTCTGTCTTCAAGCTCAGATACATCTCCCCCAAAGGGCAGACCTTGAGTGGGCATGCCGTAGGACTGTATTAGCTAATTTTCTAGATTTCTCATGAAAATGGTTAATGATGATCCTGACTAAATTGTAGACAGCCCCCTATGTGGCTGAATTTTGCACCACACACACACACACTATTTCCATTTGTCAACACTACTATCTGGAGTTCTTTTTCCCTTCTCTGGGTTCAGGATAGCGGTCTGAAATAGGTGTCCGTTTGGCATACACACGCCTTGGCTATGTGCCAATGACACTTCCATGAGTGACAGAATGGTTCTACTACCAAAAGGAATTCTTCAGGGGTGAACTGGATACTTCACATTTAGATCCAGTTCACCCCTGAAGAAGTCCTTTTGGGACAAAACGCGTAGGGTCGTTTATCCTGTTTTAAGTCAGATGTTGGATCAATTATTGACATTTTATCAGAATCATCAAATTAAGAGAGATACTTTTTTGTACTGATGCTCTGAATAAATACTATTCATCTTCAACATTGTGTACCCTTTCTATATATCTATATATATATCAGGGTTGCCTACCTTACCCTCTCCCTTCAGGGAGAAAATGCTCTGTACCTGTCAGTCGGAGTTCTGCAAGGCTCAGTCTTAGGTCCTCTGCTTTTCTCAATCTATACCTCCTCGCTTGGCAAACTAATCAGCTCTTTAGGATTTCAGTATCACTTATATGCGGATGATACTCAAATCTATCTATCAACCCCAGAGTTGTCACCAGTGGTTTTGGGCCGAGTCTCTGAATGTCTCTCTGCCATCTCATTTTGGATGTCTTCTCGCCAACTCAAACTCAACATTTCCAAAACGGAATTACTTATATTCCCGCCAACTAAGAACAGTTACCATCCTGATATCTCCATCACTGTTGACAACTCGACAATCTACCCTACCCCACAAGCTCGTTGCTTAGGGGTCACCCTCGACTCTGACCTATCCTTTGTTCCCCACATTCAATCTGTCTCCAAATCATGTTACATGCATCTAAAAAACATATCCAAAGTACGACCGTATCTCACACAAGACACTACTAAATCTCTTATCCATGCACTCATTATATCCCAAATTCATTATTGCAATAGTCTCCTAACTGGTCTACCCAAGAACAGACTCTCACCACTACAATCCATTTTAAATGCTGCTGCTAGGCTGATCTTCCTTACAAGACGCTCATCGTCTGCTGATCCGCTCTGCCAGTCCCTCCATTGGTTACCTGTATCTTACCGTATTCAATATAAAACACTTCTAATAGCATATAAAGCTATTAACCATACTGCACCAGCATATATCGCTCTACTTATCACAAAATATCTCGCATCTCGACCACTCCGCTCTGCACAAGATTTGCGTCTCTCATCTGAACGGATCACTAGCTCCCATTCACTATTACAGGACTTTCACCGGGCTGCTCCCATCATATGGAATGCCCTTCCACGCACAATAAGACTTTCCGCTAGCCTCCGAACTTTCAAGCGTTCCCTCACCTCTTCAGGCAAGCCTATCATATTTAAGTTCTACACGCATAACCCTCTGAGGCACTTATGTATTATATAGCTTCCCTTCTGGACTTGTAACTTGGTGGGACTGCTATGCTATTACTGATGCCTGTCCTTGTGTTTCCCTCCTATGTTCCTATAGATTGTAAGCTTGCACCAGGGCCCTCCTACCTCCATGTCTGTCTGTTATTACCCAGTTTGTTTTATCACTGTCTACTATTGTAAAGCGCAACAGAATCTGCTGCGCTATATAAGAAACTGTAAATAAATAAATACCTGGACTTCCCTGGTAATGTATGATTGCCATCACCTGTGGGGAGCTAGGTAATTGATAAGAAAGGTGGCAAAGTAATTTAATCCGACGTTTCGGGAAGTGGATACCCCTTTCTCAAGGTGTACAGTGCACTATACATCTTGAGAAAGGGGTATCCACTCCCTGAAATGTCGGATTAAATTACTTTGCCACCAACAAGCTTGTGATCAATTTCAACATGTGCAAAAGGCGAAGAACATTTTACAAATTTCCTGTTAGCAGCAATGCTTATGCTGTATAAACCAGTGGTTCAACAGGGTCTAGGTCAACAGAAAAAAAGGTGGACCACTATCAATATGCAATAGGTTGACATGGATTATAGGTCAGCCAAGCAACATGGAAATGGTAAACTTTCGTTTTTCACGTATTTTGGGTGACAGACACCCAAAATACGTGAAAAACGAAAGTCGACCATTTCCATGTTGCTAGGGCTGACCTATTATCCATGTCGACCTATTGCATATTGATAGTGGTCCACCTTTTTTTCTGTTGACCTAGACCCTGTTGAACCACTGGTTTATACAGCATAAGCATTGCTGCGAACAGGAAATTAGTAAAATGTTCTTCGCCTTTTGCACTTAGGACGTCTGCTGATCATCAGTATACTGTATGTACTACGTACACCTTGTTAGAACACACAAAGAAAAGGCAAGTAGGGGGTATAATGAACATTTTTATTGGATCAAGTGACATTTTGAAAATCATAAGTTAAAACATTTTAGTTTCAGGTTTATAAATAAGGGAAACTTATCAAGCAAGGAAATTAAATAACATTCCATTGGTAGTAACATTGGCAGTCTGTCGCTGTCCAAAATGTAGTGTATACAGTATAACAACCAATTATAAATAACATTTTTTATGTAAAATACAGCTGTGCACATCTTTAGAAAAATACCAACATTTTCTGTTACAGCTTTGTTATTAAAAAAGCCCTAAAAATCATACATAGAAATTTAACCAACATGCTTATTTCATTTATAAACAATGTTAGAAGTGGTTTATCACCCATTATCTCTAAAGGAAAAGAAAACATGGGAGACGTTCATAAGAAACAATATTTCAGTAAGAAATGTAGACTTCCCATTGAAGAGGCATCTGGGCTATACAGGAGGCGAATATATAGATGTTAAAACAACAATTCAGTGTTTGTATTACTCTTACTAAAACTATATAGAACAATATTTTAATATACATTTTAATTTCTATCAGTGTTTATTACAGGCTGATCACACAGGGTAGGAAAAAAAATAAAAAAAAACAAAACAAAAATAAACTAAATTCCCTTCCTTTAAAATACAACTAATATAAAAAACAAACAATGCTACAGTATTGTTTCAGTCACACCATGCGTAATATGACACTTCAAAAGAATACCAGTAATACTCAGCATTGCATTAAGCCATGCAGACTACTTACAAGTGTTACAGAGCAACCTAGGAGAATTTCTCTATAGCGAAAAGCTATATAATTTTATATCCAAGCCCTTTTCTGAAAAGTGGTTCAAATTAAAAATGACTTTCCATAAACAAAAAACCCCAAAAGGTGGTAAAAACAAAAAACAAAAGGTAAAAAGAAACAAAAACAAACATGCTTTGAAATATAAAAATATTATATGTGCTGTGAAACCAATTGCACATTAAACCAGCAATTGAAGCTTGGGTTTAAAGATCCATTTAAGACACTAAGGAGGGCACACCACACCTACAGCTTGGACAGTGATAATGTTTATGGCATGCTACACTACTCACTAAATAGAGTCAATATTTTTTTCCCCCCACACAAACTGCTTAAAGGGACATCATAATGGATTTCCCATTATACCTGTAAACAATGGGCTCTGTCTGTTGTCAATGTTACAAGAACATTTCAAGTTAAAATTTTCTCCCTGATGTACTGGTTTGGAATCCCTGTGCGTGCAAATCCAATGACCAGCTTGATTCTCGCTTTACAGCTCTTGCGCCATTCATTCAATCATGCAGTTTCTTTATAGTAAAATTGGCGAGCAGTGATGCGCTTCTACAGGTTATATTAAATTTACATTTAAATATAGATGACCCATGTCCCTTTAAATGTTTAAGAAAAGTTCTTGTGCTAACTGTCTACCAATTACAAAGACGATGGAAGAATCAACAGGGCATTATTTGGGTCTCATTTAGGACCTCGTTGTGTATATCTCCGCACTGAAAAGTGTTCACATTTTATCTTTAACTGCCCTTCTAGGCATAAAATAAAGTTCTAGACAGACCATTAAAATGAAGCTAAATCTTGAAAAATAAGATGGGACATAGTCCAATTCATTTAACTATACTACAGTATTACACAAAAACTATTGCACATACATGCACCACCTGTGTATATGTGTGTGTACCAGTCTCCAAATAATGTATTCTGCATGTGTAACAATGAATCCGTATAGAATTATATATATATATTTATTTATTTGTAAACTGCAGGGACGTAGAAATAAGAACAGAATTTAGGAGCCAGCCTAGTTTCTCTAAATGACTAGTATAGATGCAAAAACATCTATTTATAATAGAGCTTTATGAAATATATATATATATATATAAATATATATATATATATATATGAGAAAAAGATGTAGAGGGCGCTGTAGGAATTCCCACCACCTTATTGTGTGCTCAAGTTTCAAGCAGATAGGTAGAGTAATAATTCAATCACATTTATTAAAAATACAAATGTATGACATTTACAAATTCATATTCTTGTGAACCGCAAGGAAACGACCCGACGCGTTTCGTCTCCGAAGAGACTTCCTCAGGGGTACACGGTAGAATGCGGTATGTTGTAAAAACAATCTTTTAAAATTCTTTGTAAGAATCAAACAGAGTTCGGAAAGGACTTTGTAAAATTCCAATGTAGACAGGCCTTCAATAAGGGCCCTTTTGGCAGAATAGGGCGCTGGAAAAAAGGGGGAGGAGTGTACCAGAATTTGGTGAGCACAACTGAACTCTCCTGCACCTTTTCCATTCTGGAAAAGGTGCAGGAGAGTTCAGTTGTGCTCACCAAATTCTGGTACACTCCTCCCCCTTTTTTCCAGCGCCCTATTCTGCCAAAAGGGCCCTTATTGAAGGCCTGTCTACATTGGAATTTTACAAAGTCCTTTCCGAACTCTGTTTGATTCTTACAAAGAATTTTAAAAGATTGTTTTTACAACATACCGCATTCTACCGTGTACCCCTGAGGAAGTCTCTTCGGAGACGAAACGCGTCGGGTCGTTTCCTTGCGGTTCACAAGAATATGAATTTGTAAATGTCATACATTTGTATTTTTAATAAATGTGATTGAATTATTACTCTACCTATCTGCTTGAAACTTGAGCACACAATAAGGTGGTGGGAATTCCTACAGCGCCCTCTACATCTTTTTCTCGTGTCTTGTCCCTCATCTCCCACTAACAGGGGGGATTTTGTAGAGGTTGGCCGCTATCTAGTATTGGAAGCGCATTCAGGGTCAAACCCCCACGTGTATATGTATATATATATATATATATATATATATATATATATATATATATAGTGGCAGTATGACTTTAGGTGCTAGCCGTGGCTCTTGGGATTGGTCAAGCCCTTAATTATGTACACCTTTGTACATACGCTGAAGAGAGTACGGTATTACTACGTAGCTCAGGAGGCCCGACAGCTATTGTGAATATATGTTTTCTTCTATGTGGTCAATGGAGTACTGGAGAAATGAAAATAAAGCTGAAAGTCGTCAACCCGCAACAGTTACCGCTATGCTGCAGCAGAGGCAGCCAGTCTGTGGGCTAGACCAATATACCAATATTGACATTGGAAAAAATATAATCAAATCGGAACGAGCACCACCACATCGACATGAGGTCACATTGTGACTCATGCCTCAAACTCCCGGTGGTGCTCAAATGCATACGGGTTCACGCTCTCAACGCGAATATCTACGCTGTGCGTAAAGGAAGGGTGCAATTGTACGAACGAAGCATTAAAGAAATCCGCAATAGTTTGCAGATTGTGTGTGTGTGTGTGTCAGTCTGAAGACTCTGTCCCTGTTTCCCCTGTCACTGGGGTGAGAGATTATGGCTATCCGTAAGGTTTATATGAAGAGAGAAACTAGCCTACATGCACAAGCACATGAAACACTATCTTCCAGAATGCTGCAGGAGATGTTAAAAGCAGCAGGTAATGGAATAAGACTGGTGAGTGATGCTGCTAACTATTTCTTCTGAGATAGGAGCAAGGCTTTGGAACCGCATCCACAGCAAATCCTCTGAGCACATTCCTCTGGCAGTCGTATCCCTATCTCCACTCTATAAACGTCAGGTGGCAAAATAGTAAGGCAGCTGTTTGCTTCCGTCAACGGAAAGTGCTGGTTTGTACATTTCCAGTTCAATCACACTCTGCTGGGACAGACAGAGCGGCCACTTTCACTGACTAGGCGGTTTCAACACATTTTGTTTTGCCTTTCCATCATGGCCGACGACTTCCCCCCTTTCTGTGGAACTGAAGAGCAGTAAATCACTACCAAAAGACCCGAGGCCCACAGGCTCACATACATATACAATTTTTTTTGTTTTTGTTTTTAAGTTTCAACGATCTTGCTTCTCAAACTTAAGTCCAAGCCTTCTTTTTCCCGCATCCATATATGATAAGTGCCATAAAAACGGCTTATGACACAAGTGACGGGAATTGCGTGCCGACATCTCCGGTTGTCCAGACGATACTATAAAGAGAGAGAGACAGTATAGCAATAAACCGGAACTAAAATAAGGGGAAACACAGAAGGCAGCATTCACCACACCATAACGACCATGTTATCCTAAAAACGATTTATATTCATGTAAAGTATTACTAAAACAGAAATGTATATATTGCAACTGGGAACATGCTAACATTAGGGAATTAAAAGGAACGAAGAAGCATCATCGGTGACTGGAAGTTGTCTGTCAGCCAGATAGACAATGACATGGGATCCGCAGGCTATTAGCAGTGACCAGGTGCACAGGACAGAAAGGCGGCATGGTGCAAGCAAACAAGGTCACAGAAGAGGGAAGACAGGGACGTGGCAGGAGAGGGGTGACGGAATAGGCCAGTGATGGCTAACCTCGACACTCCAGCTGTTGATGAACTACACATCCCAGCATGCCCTGCTACAGTTTTACTATTTGGCCATGCTAAAACTGGTGCAGGGCATGCTGGGATGTGTAGTTCAACAACAGCCGGAGTGTCAAGTTAAGCCATCACTGGAATAGGCTATGCTGAAGAGTAGAGTATGCCACATATATGCGCTAGTATACAATGAAGTAAATTTTCCCCAGAAATAAGGATGTCCAATGAATGAAACCTAGGGACCGATTCAGGTTGGCTCTGTAAGCAATGAACATCGCAGCTTACTGAGTGCCTGAGACGCCACCCGCCCACCTCCGATTCAGCTCGGTAACATGCGAGGGGATGTGTAACAAAAACACATCCCCTGGCATGCATCCGCTGCAGGAGAAATCATTTCATGGTCACCGACCAACTAATTATAGAATATCTCCTGCCTTTGCAAATAAAAGCCAGTGAAAACGGACTTTTATTTGCGTGTGCCTGGCCGAAGGCGGGGCAGGATAGGGACGTCCTGTGAGGTCAGCCGTCTGCCCCCGGCAGGCATCGGCCTGCCCGCGTAACCATGGGAACACCCAGCGGTTTTTATAGGGATGCCCATAAAACGCTGGGCGAGCCCCATTACCGCCGCCGTCCATCCCGATGTTTGCAAGTGGCTCAGCGACTATACAAGTTGCCAAAGCCATTCTAAAAGGAGAGATGCACATGCGCATAATAGACCATGCTCAGTCCCCAAAACATCGGGACGGGGCCGAACTTGCTATATAGCGAGTGAATCAGAATGACCCCCCTTAGTGCATATAGACTATCATATGTCATTTTGCTCCTTCGTGGTTTTGTAAACTCTCAAACAGGAATTTATCAGAAGGAAAACTAGAGGGTTCAGGGCCAGCATTTACCAGATTGCGGTCGATGCAGATTACGCTTGCATTGAACGTACGGTAATATTTGTGCATTATTACTTGTATACAGAGCTGACAAATTATTTTCTGTACGCTTCGTTTCGTTTCATAGCTGCCATCATCATCAGGGCCCATATGCACCAGTACTATAGTTTACTCCTATGCACCAGTCCGCATAGCCTGCAGTTCTGCTGTGAGTGCGTTAGCACCCAGAATCACCCTTCAGCCACCAGTGGACTAGGTACATAGCACACAGTCACCCATCAACTTTATAAGTGCAGATTTCCCATGTGGTATTAGAATAACTACCTTGCATCATCAGGCCAGCCTGGGATAACACAAGGGCTGCCACCATTACAACGAGCATACTGTATATCCAGGGGGAAATTGTTTTTTTTATCAGCAAAAAGAGAGGGACAGATAGAGCCCAGCAAGTCCCACAACATGTTATTTGTAGGTGACTTGCCAGCATGTACAGTAGTATACAGTTATCAGATAATTGCTAGGACATGATTGCTATATGCGTATGTGGCTACAGAGCCTGAACGTAGAACCACAGTGAGAGGAAATGCTCACCTGTACCAGCAGCCTTCCAATCAGGTGAGGAAATGGACAAATAGAATTGCAAGCCCAACATTTAGGAGCATGACTAGCGCAATCATGACTGAATTGGGTCTCTGCAAGGAAGAACACAGCAGCATTATATGTTAGATAATACCATTCACTGAACTTAAGGTAAAAGAACTATATAACTGACATATTTTGACGGAATGCTCTTTATTTCTAGCAAACCAGTTATAAGCGGAACATTAAAAACAGACGTGTTCAAACCATTTAACGAAAAGCTCTTCTTATACAATTGTTTATAAGTAATAATTTGACTGTATTGAATTGTACAATAATATACGAGATCTTATGTATACTTGCCCCCCCCCCCCTCATTTCCCCTTCCCTTTTGTTTCTTCTATATCCCCCCCCACCCATTCTTTTTGAAACTTTAATAAAAATGTAATCTGAGGAAAAAAAAAAAAGACCCGTTCACCAAGTTCAAACAACTAGTCATGGCTACCCTGCTCTGCCCAGCAGGGCGGATTCAGTGCAGTAATTTGACCGGGAACTATAAGCAGAAGATTGGCTATGCCCTGGCATGGCTATTGGCATCCTGTTGCGGAGAGTGATTGGTACTTGTGTTGCCACTGTCCTTAGTACAGAGGCTTCCCTATCCGTGCAGGGAGAGGTGTTCACAGAGAGCCCTAACAATGGCTTCCACTGGTGATACTCAGCGCCTGCCTTTAAAAATTAGACTCTATGGGCCAAATGTAATTTTGTGTGAGAAAGTGAGGATTTTGGGCGAGAGTTTTCCATTTTTTTTTAAAGCGGCAATCAATAACATGGCAAAATCAACCTGTTTTTTTTTCCAGGGTACATGATTGGCGCTTTAAAAAAAAAAAAAAAAGAGAGGGAAATCTCGCGCTTTCTAATTCTCGCACTCTATTTCGCCTTATATCTTTTCTGTTTTCACAGGAGGAAAGGATTTTCCCAAATTGATAAACTCCTAAAATCGGACCTTCTAACATTTACACGTTTAATCCTACAAATCTCTCGTCTTTTTGTTAGAACTCTGGCCACTTTAATGTGCAGCTCTCTCTACCAACAGTATATAAATAAAATGTGGACATTTCCACTGTTGTCAGGAAAATGACATTTCATGCTGTTACATCATCCTACATTACTACCGCTAGTGCTACTGGTGCAGCTTACAATAGCCAGCGCTTTTAAATATATATATATATTTTTTAATCACAAGAATGTTAATGATCTGATGTTGCCAAGATGAGGGTAAGCAGACTGACTACACAAATGACTTTACTATCATTTATGGTCTGTGAATCACTACTGTGGTCATTTGAGCACTTCAGCAATGGAATATGGTTAGATTCCTTACTCACTTATAGTCTTAGACCAGCGTCCCAAGATAGAAAGCACTTTAGAACACTGCATGTCAGCCTGCTATTAGGACAGATTGCACTATCCCGTGTCTGTTTATAAGACTCTACTATACACTGTTTAGCATCACAAGCTACAAATTCTGAAGACTAGACTGTTATTATTAAGAGAGACAGGTGGATGTTTGTATTCGGCCTGAATTCTATTCATGGCCTGCAGATCACTATTGTGGCCTCTTGCCGACGAATAAGAAACCTTACATGGTTTAACGTGTATGTGTTATGAGCATATCTCAGCTTCCAACCGTGTATTCTGAATAACATTCCAGAGTGGTCGCATGTCTGTCATAGAGAGTGATTCAGATATTTAGAAATAGTCTTACGATACGCATATTTTCATGATTACTTTCTGCACCATACAGCTTCAGAACGATCAGCAATGGTGAATAATTCAGTTTGCATTGAGTCAACAAGCTGATGTAGAACGGCTTATTAGGGGTAAGCTGATCTCTGCTCACACCTCCATAGCAAATACAAATAAGGAAAAAAGTCACTCACATGATGTGATGTTGCTAGGGGTAATCAATCAGATCCTGTCTACTATCTTCTAGAGCAGGGATGGGGAACCTTTGGCCCTCCAGTTGATGTTGAACTACACATCTCAACATGCCCTGCGACAGTTGTAGCGTTGCCACATAGCAAAACTGTAACAAGGCATGCTGGGATGTGTAGTTCCGCAACAGCTGGAGGGCCGAAGTTTCCCCATCCCTGTTCTAGAGGGAGCTAAACAAATAAGTAGATTACGATTGGTTGCGCATAGCAACATCACATGTGAGTTCAACCTATTATATTAATATACGTGACTTAACTGAGTAATTTTAAGACAGACGACCCCTTATTTAGCGGCCAGTGTATATACAGTGTCCTCTTAATGTAACCCGGTATCTTTTTCTCTGCTATAAATTTGTCTAGTCCTCTCTTAAATGTATATATTGAGTCTGCCAAAACCTCTTCTGGCAGAGAATGCTAAACCTTAACTTCCCTTACTTCAGAGGGTACTAAATCTCCTATCCTCTAATCTTAACGGATGCCTGCAGGTCCGAGATTGATCATGTCCCCTATTTCTGCATTTTGTCCAGTGTAAACATACCCAACCTGGCTAACCTTTCCTTATAGCTCAAGGACTCTAGAACCCTGATCAGAATAGTTTTCCTTCTCTGTAGCTATTCCAATTCAATAATATCCCTTCTATGGTGTGTTGCCCAGAATTACACACTGAATTCCAGGGCCGACCCATGAGCCTGGTGCTGGTTATAGAAATATGGGGGGACACCACTTTTTTGGCCCCTTGAATTTTTGCAACCAGGACAGGGTCAATGAGCTCGGGAGTGGTTATAGTAAGTGCATGCCAGTTTTATTTTTTATTTTTTCAGGGCAGCATTGCAGAGATCTGACTTCAATGCTGCCGAATTGTACAGATTTGGCGGCAGTAAATTTACGGCTGCCAAATACGAAAGGTTGAGACATTGGAAAATCTGAATCTGGAGAATATGGCAGCTCCGTAAATTTGCGGTATTCTCCATTCGTATTCTCAGGCTGTATAGGGCTGAGGCCGATCCCGATCGTACCCGTCCATACGGGGTCTGCCATATACGGCCGACATTAGTAAATTTCCCCCCAAGTCTCTCATCAATATGTGACAATTCTGGAGAGTGTAGTACCTGTTAAACATGAAGACTCATGGGAGTAATAGTGTAAAACAAAAAAATGTCTCAATTGAAGTAGTAGTCATACCTCCATAGTGTTCATTCTAGCATCCGCCATCTTTGAAAACCTATGCAGTTCCCCTTCCCTGCCTAGGGTGTCGCTGTCTACGCTAGTGCTTCTAGCACAGTGTGGTCTGTATATCAGCACTGATATGCAAACCAGACCTGTGCTAGAAACACCACAGCAGACAGCGACACCCCAGGCAGGGAAGAGGAACTGCATGGGTTTTTAAAGATGTCGGGTGCTAAAATGAACACGACCTCCATATGCTACAAGCAGAAAACAGCTCAGAAAAACATTCAGAAAAATAGACGAAAGACGATCTGGCAGCAGCTCATGCCAATTCAGTTTGACCCACATTTATACCCTTCAACCTGGATTGTTTATTTCCATTAAATACTTGAAAACGATAAGGAACCTTTGTGCTCAGAGCAGAGCCATTCTGCATTGTATCAACAGACAATTCAACTCAACTTATTGGACATAAAGGTTATAAATACCCCTTTCACATTGCACCTGAAATTCGGGTTACTGCCGGTTGTTGCCAGGGTGACCCAGGTTATAATAAGGGCTAAACCGGGGTCACCCTGTGTATATAATAGTTGACCTTTGTTTAATGTAAAGGTGCCAGATGTGAAAGCGGTAAAAAGGTAAATCCTCTTGTTTAAGGAGGAAACATGCAGACTAATGAATGACATTATTGGGATTACAATGTACTGTATGTTCCTACTTACCGAGTTAACTTCAGTTACAACAGGTGAAAGTGAATCATTCTTGGTTTGATTCTTTGGTGTCACATGATTGGGCTTCTTAGCGTTTGGCTGAGGCTTGCTTTCTTTGGCTTCTGGATTTATCAGGAGCTTCTTGGGACTCTGCTTCTGGGGTGGTGGCACATTTGCTATTGTTGTTATTTGCTTTTTTGTGTTGGAGTCTTCTTTTACACCTGAAGGCAATAATGGGTTAACTTTCCCAAGGTAGCTATGGAAGTCAGAGTGCAGTTCTCCATTCCCGGTACTGCTCAGATTGTGACTGAGTGATGCTTTTGGCGATGGCTTGGCAATGGCCTCCTCTTTCACAGGAGCTTTAGGAGGTGAGGATTTATTGGAAGAAGCAGGCAGATTCTCAATGGATAGACATTTTTTCTCACTGTTGGGAGGGGGCACGGGCACCGCGTTAGGAGTGTTCCTCTTTGTATCCTTTGAAGGAGTCTGTGGCTGTTGCTTTCGCTTTCCTTCTGGCGTTCCAGGTGGGGTTGTTCCTTTCCTATAAAAATGTGGTGACTCTTTCGGAGAAGGCTGTTTAACGGGCAACTTTTCCTCGATATTCTCTTTAACTTCCACAACCTCTTGAAACTTTTGCCTAATGTAATCTGGCCCTGAAATTGTATGCAAAGAAATGAAACAATTAAAAAAAAATAGCAATTTGGAAGATGGAAAGGAATTGAGGTGAAGAACGTACCTAATGGTCAGGTTCTTATGGTAACAAAGGGCAATATTCTCACCACGTTCCCTGATTTTACCATTTGCATCAAATGCTACATAGACATCAATTTATACCTTTTGCCCAGAGATAATTACAATAATAATATCCATTTTGTATATCATTGTAAGTTTGTGACTTACTGTACCTGCACCATAACAATTTTTCTTAACATATGCATTTATTTTGCATCACCAATGCGTTAAAACTACAGTGTAAAGGCACACTAACTGTGTGCGACTAATCTGCTACTCTGGGAAATAAGAGGCAAAATACCGAGTTCCCATATGAACAACTGTGCAATGCACTATTATGCTTTATACCATTTCTGTTAGCAATCTAGGGGGGAGAGTCAACTGGATTTCGCTCCTGATCTCCCATCTAAAGTAACAGGACATTGCTGGGGATATTCAAATGTGTCGTCCCCCGTCCCCCCCCCCCCCCCCCCACATGTCTGGGTTTAGCTGTGTAAAGGTGGCTAAACCCCTTTAAAGCAATGGGCACAACGCAAAAAAGTGCTAATTTGGTGTCCAAACAAATAACTTTGGCGCATTTCAGCTCACCGCCGGTGGAGGCTGCCTCCACTATATGTACAGTAACTGGCAAGTATACAAAGTGGAATAACAGCACGAATCAGCAGGACGTCCACAGGCTGGATGCACGATCCTGAGCATTCGCTAGAACACATGCAGAGATGTCTGCCATTACACCTTCCAGGATCACAGAGACTGCATGTCTAGTCTGGATAACAGGTTGCCAGTGCACAATACTATGGGCCTTATTTTGGTTCATTCTTTCTGACAAAATCCTTCTTAGATGGGCAAAACCATGTGCACTGCAGGTGGGGCAGGTGTTACTTGTTCAGAGAGAATTAGATTTGGGTGGGGTTTTACTTCAAAGGGAGATCTATATTGCAGTGTAAAAATAAAGCAGTCAGTATTTTCCCTGCACAGAAACAAAATGACTCACCCAAATCTAATTCTCTCTGCACATTTTACATCTGCCCCCCCTGCAGTGCACATGGTTTTGTCCATCTAAGAAGGATTTTGTCAGAAAGAATGAACCAAAATAAGGCCCTATATTACAGGAATATCACCTGGATAAATTAAACTGGTCTCTTGCCTAGTGGTATCTTAATCCGAGTCTGTGTAATATATACCGATACATGTGTATCGGGGGACGGGACCCAGAGATATTAGTGTGCTAGGCCCCAAAACCTTTGTTGCTGACCCAGTGCACAGGAAGCAAGAAAAGGGGATGCACCGATCCCTATACAGTGACAAATAAACCTCCAGGTATCCAAGTATTGGTAGTAAGTTAAATATGAGGTGCAGAAATACAGGTCATTTCAGGTACAGTAATGGAATACATGCCCTAAAGCTAGGTCTAATACAGAGGGGTATATGGGTCAACACATATCAGCATTGGGTCGACCGCAGAAGGTCGACACATGAAATGGGTCGACATGGCTAAGGCCGACAGGGTTTAAAGGTCGACAATGGCTAGGTTGACAGTCAAAAAGTGAACATGTGGTTTTTGGCCCAAATGTCAACGTGGTCGACATGGACACCGTCAAACTGTACCACATCTGCTCACGATGCTTCAGGCACACTATTCTATTCTCCCTCCACGCTGAAAGGCATGAAATACTGCCTGTCGGCGGAAAAACAAACAAACGGGACACCGACCTTTTGACTATCAACCTAATGCGTGTGTTCCTGACGATCTCAGCCATGTCGACCTATTCCATGTGTTCACTTGAGCCATGTCAACCTTCAGTGGTCGACACAAAGCATGTCGACCGAATATGTGTTGGCCTGAAGACCGTATACCTTACAGAGCACAAACAGGAATAAAAAAATTTATCATTATGCAGAAGAAGCAAAAAATGTGAATTATCGTTTCACAACAAAAAGCTTATCAAATTCCAGAACCAGTCACAGAACCTTGCATTCTGGTGGAACCGATGCAATAAAGAATACAGTGTCTATCCTTATGTATCAATGCCTATTTCCCTTTAGATTGTAAGCTTGCGAGCAGGGCCCTCCTACATTTTGACTGTCTGTAAATACCCTGTTTGTTGTATCACTGTCTGCTTTGTAAAGCGCAACGGAATATGCTGCGCTCTATAAGAAACTGTTCATAAATAAATAAAAAAAGGAAAGCAACATATCTACTACGGAGGTGGTCATTTGGTTCCGGTGAATTTTCTCTCACCCCCTCCTCCCAGCCCCACGTGTAGCTACATCTGATCTGATGGGCTGATTGGTTTCATAAGAATGGAAAAGATTGCTAAAATGTTTTTAGTAAACACTCTGCAGCGTATGTAAACATGCGATAATCAGCTACAGCAAGCTCCGGGGAAACCTGGCTTTACTCCTCCTGCATTGTTGCTCATCACAAGAGCTATAGCATCCAATACACAGGTTATTATGTTAAGCAGTTTTAGAGGTTTTCCATAAAAGATACTTGTGGACCCTTGGGCTATACCTTCAGGTGAAGTATTGGTGGTGTGGAGCAGGGGGTGGGAACATGAGACATCCAGGTAGTCACTGCGAGGGGCATGTGATTAGGGTGGCAAATCCTGGGATCGGCGGGATCCCAGGATTTGAGGCTAAAATCTGCAGGATTTGAATCCCAGCTTCAGATGCTGCCCGGCACACAGCTGCAGTGCTAGCGCTGCTGGGCTTCCCGGCACACAGCAACAGATGCGGATTGACTGCCTGGAGCATAACCACAGACGCTGCCAGGCTACCACAGCGCACAGCCTCTGCTGGCAGAGGTTACGCAGCGTAGCCCCACCATTTGAGCACAAAGGAAGCCATGATGTGTGGGGCGGAGCTGGCTGCTGGCGAAGAATATTTGTCAGATGCAGAACAAGTGAAAAGATGCTGGAAGATTGCCTGATGCCAGCTGTCAAGCATGGTAGAGGTAATGTGATGGACTGGGGCTGCTTTGGTGCTTCTAAAGTGGGAGATTTGTACAAGGTCAAAGAAATTTGGAATAAGGAAGGCTATCGCTCCATTTTGCAATGCCATGCCATACCATACCCTGTGGACAGCGCTTGATTGGAGCCAATTTCCTCCTGCAACAGGACAATGACCCAAAGCACACCTCCAAAGAACCATTTAGGGAAGAAGCAGACAGCTGGTATTCTGTCTGTAATGGAGTGGCCAGTGCAGTCACCAGATCTCAACCCCATTGAGCTGTTTTGGGAGCAGCTTGACCGTATGGTACGCAAAAGTGCCCATCAAGCCAATCCAACTTGTGGGAGGAGCTTCAGGAAGCTTTGGGTGAAATTGCTACAGATTACCTCAACAAATTAACGGCTAAAATGCCAAAGGTCTGCAATACTGTAATTGCTGAAAAGGAGCATTATTTCATGAAAGCAAAGTTTGAAGGACAAAATTATTATTTCAAATAAAAATCATTATTTCTAACCATGCCAATGTCTTGTCTATATGTTCTATTCATCTAAGAAATAAAGGTCAGTTTTCATGTAAAACATGAAATTGTCTTGGTGACCCCACACTTTTGAAAACTAGTGTGTATATATATATATATATATATATATATATATATATATATATATATATATATATATATAGTAACATAGCATATAATGCTGCACCTATGTAGACCAGCATCCTGATCTCTAATGACATCCAATGTGGGGATATTTAGTGCAGAAATGTTGATGTGACATCATGCGTTAACGGGCATGACCTTGCAGGGGAGAGGTGTGGCCTTGAGGGCTGAGCCCTCAGTTTTCAAACACTGTAAGGTCCTGAGATGTGGGTTGCACCCGGGGACCAGTTAGTCTGCAGTGCTGGCTCCTACACAGTGATACATAATGTGCTGCACTTAACATTACAGTGCAGAACCTGGCACCTATCACTTTGGTACCACCCCTCAAGAGTGTGACATTAGCACACGCCTAATCACACTACGGTCTTTGGATAATGCCCACCTATTGGGTTAATTTATGTGTTTAATTCTGGCTCAGATACTAACCTCCCCACCAAATGACTTTACCTCACATCTCAGATTCACACATTATATATATATATCTACACATGTCCTGATATTATTTTTATTGTAGTTGCCTTATCAGATGTGGTGTTTTGATTTTCAACAGCACATTTCACGTGTTATTCCTGGTCATAGTAACTCAGGGGTAGATTTATTAAGCTCAGTGAAGTGATAAAGTGACTGGATTTTATCACCGGCCAATCAGCTCCTACCTGTCATTTTTCAAACCAAGCATGTAACTTCAAAGTTAGGAGCTGATTGGCTGGTGATAAAAACCAGACACTTTATCACTTCACTGAGCTTAATAAATCTGCCCCTAAAGCCCTGTACACATGCATCGATTTTTCCCGATTTTGCTTATAGAAGCAAAATCGAATCGAATCCTAAACGAAATCGAATGTTTTTTGTGTCACTTTCGATCTACATTCGATTCGATGCGCACTCCCGTTTTCACAAAATCGAACAGAAAAATCCACTGTGCAGCCAAGGAAATATCGAATTCGATCTAGTAAATCGAATATGTACAATGTACCATAAATGTATATCGAATTCGATATCGAATGCAAAAGTACAGATCGAATGCAAAGGGTATCCGGACTATTTGTCTACAGCAAAAAAAAGATAGACAACCATTAGGTCAACACCATTAGTTCGACATGCCAAAAGGTTGACATGCCAAAAGGTCGACATGCCAAAAGGCCGACATGGGGTTTTCCACTGTTTTTTGAGCCAACATGTGCCGACAGGCGGTATTTCATGCCCTACCATCCACTAGGGCGAGGTGTGAGAATAAAGTAGTGTGCCGAGCGCAGAGAGTCACCGGTTCACCAGCTGCGGTTCACTGCAAACGTTGTCCATGTCGAATGTGTCGACATTTGGGTAAAAAGACAGTGAAAAACCCCATGTCGACCTTTCGACTGCCGACCTAATGGCAGTGTCAACCTTTTTGCATGTCGACCTAATGGTTGTCTATCTTTTTGCTGTAGACAAATGGTCCCGCTTCCATGCAAAGATCTAATGCCAGATCTAATAGAAAATCGAATCAAAAGTAAATTGATGTGTGTGTACAGGGCTTAAGATCCCTTACACTTGGTCCATTTTTCCTGCTCCCAACACATCAAGAACTGACTTCTCATTTACTGCTATTTACAGATTCTTATATAGCGCAGCATATTCCGTTGTGCTTTATATCCCACACCAAGACAGGTTCCACTGTAACAAGATAATCAACACTACTCACTTCACCCGCCAGTGGTGGCTGATCAGAGTATAGTCATTAAGCAGCAGCAGCACAATAGGGCATAAACAAAGGTTACAGTATGTATGATATGTATAACTGCTGCTAAGTGTCACTCCTTGGACATCAAAATATTGAAAGGAAGTTTGATATTACTGATTGCAGGTTTGTGCCATCAAGGCTTCATCATACTGACTGCTGCAATAAAACAGCACTTAATTACTAAAACTGTAGATTATTATTTTTCTGAATACACATTTGCACAATATGCATCAGATTTATGATAATGCTTATGATTAACATATATTAACATGCCAATTTATTACAACCCGCACACACCCCCACTTGCATGCCTCCGAAAATCTCCTGGCAACCAGCTCTATTCTGAGAACATTTATCTTGCATGATCATTATGTGTTATAGAAACAAGTAAAAATCATGTATCTACAATGGGTAAGCTCTTTACAGCACACAGAATAATCCAGAAAATGACAGATAAGAGTCATGGAGATAGAATAAACTATTTAGAGGGGTATCCTATTACTTGCAGTAATTTACTGCATGGTAAAAACAGGCTTTTTAGCCAGATCGTACTATTGGGCTAACCAATTACAGCTCATTTTTACTGTGAGGTAAATGATCTGTTATCAGGCGATAACTCTTCGGATCCGGGATAAGTCCCCACACCTTGGTGTCACCAGACGAAAAACGGGACACCTCCGGCACACGAAGCAGAATCCCTGATAAGTGCGTTCTTACAGGGCTAATTGTATAGCCCCACTAGAACAGCAGCTAAGTAAGATACCGCCCAAAGTGTTAGCCTGACAGTCCACAGCACCTCTGAGGAAAAAACAGCAAAGCCACTATGGACCTACTTACCCTCTCACAGGTTTGTAACATTATTTTGAGCGGACAGGCGGTATTTCATGCCCTACCATCCACTGAGGCATTGTCAGAGAATAAAATAGTGTGCCCAACGTAGCGAGGCACCGTTCCCGAAGCATAGCGAGCGCAGTGAGCCATGGGAGGGGATGCGGAGCTACGTTTCAGTGTCCATGTTGACATTCGGTCAAAAAAAGGTGAAAAACCCCATGTCGACCTTATGCTTGTGTCAACCTAATGACCCGGTCAACCTAACCCATGTTGACCTTCCTGAATTTTGGCCTAATGCTCGTGTCGCCCTAACATAAACCATGCCACCCTTCAGTCATGTCGACCAAGTTGGTGTCTATCCAATGATGGTAAATTGGGGCTAGAATACATGCCCAGATGCGAAATGAATATTGTTTGCAATTCACACTTACTGTAAATGGGTGTCTGCATGCACAAATAACCATAACTCGGAATTCCAACTACATGGCCTTACTGAACTCCACCTGTGCTGCTGTCCATTAATTGAATGTAAGCCACTAGTAGAGACATGACAGAGGACAGCTCTGAATTGCCTGGAGGTGCATATATTTGGCTACAGACCATGCGCAATTATGGAATTGCATTTTACATTATAAGTTTGGTGATCTGGTTGACTAAAGAATGTGAATTTAAGAGTTTGGAGCATTTTTTTTTTTTACAAAAAATATTTGCATTTAAGGGGTACTAAAATAATGTGAACAGTGCCTTAGAGTATTGAAACTGGCATACACCACCTGAATGTGCGCACCCGAGATATGAGAGATCCAATTAGAAATGCCACTTTACAGTGGTCTCTGTGAGATTGCGTGGCTTTTCTGCAAAATGTGACTTGGTAGAAATTGATGACACTATCAAATGGGGAAACTATCAAATCATCAAAATTGACAATTAAGATGGCAAGACCTCATAGAAGGCTGCTCGTGGCCATACAGGAAATACAGGAGGTTTTTAATCAAATACCGGTCAAAATCTTTTTTTTTTTTCAGCATTTTGAAAAACAGAAAAAGGTCTTCACTATTTTTTCCAGTGTTTTCCCTGAAATTTCTAAAGTGCTGGATAAACACTAAAGGCCCCCATACACTTATGCGAGGTATCACATGCAATACCCTACTAACTGCCCACCAGGATTGCGGTCAATGTAACATATGCGATCCCAGCAAGGGCTGCAGGATTCCACAAATCTACATGCAGCCCTCCGATCCAATGTGCATCGGTTCAGAATCAGAGGTTATCTACATATACGATCTGGGCACTTTTACCCGATTTCTCTGGTGATGCATCAGAATAGGGTGAAAAGTGCCCAAATTGTATAAGTGTATGGGCACCTTTACCTCTTATCTGCAAGTTCTAAAATCCCATCAATACGCACCTCCAGAGGCACACTGAGTAAGAAATTGGTCATTGTGTTTGGGTGACCACCGATCAGATAATCCCTGCTGGATCTGAGCGGTTATCGGATCAGCACAGTTATTGGATTAGCACATGGTACCGCCCAGTGCGTGCCTAGCTTTAGGGTTGGATTCAGAGATGTACGATCATTCAATGTAAATGTGCATCTTTGAAGTTTTAATAACTGCTCATACACAGAAGCCGTACTGCGCATTGGCAGATCTGGGTCTGCGATGCTGCACACAGGGCCACAAAATCCGCAGCGTAATTGGCAGCACTCTAGAAAATAGAGCAGCACCAGACATCCTTAGTAATTTGGGGATACGGGCCTCATGCTGGGTACACATCAGGACTACTAGGGCCCGATCCCCACAATCTAGATCCAATTCCGATCAATTGGATGTAGATTGTGTGCTGATTGGGCCCTTTTCTGACCTGGTGTGGACCGATACCGATCCGATGCACGGTCCCGCGGGTCGGTCGGTCGTTATTGAGATCCTACCTGCTGCAGGTAGGATCTCAATGACGACCATACAGCCGGGTGCGGGTCGCCATCGGATCGGACCCGCTCACGGTGCACATCGTGAGCGGGTCGTGCCCCCCCGCGTCACCGTGAGCGGGTCGGACGAGACACTGACGACCCGCTCACGATGTGCATCGTGAGCGGGTCCTCCTGGTGTGTACCCTACATTAGGTTGACCCTATTTAGGTTGATATGTATTGGCTCAACCACTGAAGGTCAACATGGTTGGCAACAAGAAGGTTGACAGTCAAAAGCTCGATGTGGGTTTTTCACCTTTTTTTGGAGCGGACATGTGCCTACAGGCGTCATTTCATGCCCTACCATCCACTACTGTGTGGTGAGAGAATAAAATAGTGTACCAAGCTCAGTGAGGTACCGTGCCTGAAGCATGGAGAGTGCAGCCTATGAAGAAGGCGCAGGGAAGACACCTCTTGCACCTTCTTCATAATTCCGCACAGCTTCTGTGTACAAAGATGCAGTGGCTGCCTGGAAATCAGTGCCTTACTCTTAAAAAATGCACTGCTTTGTCATTGTAAATATACAGCAGCTATATCTAAAATTATGGGTGTGATATGACTGCCTGACAATCGAGATACCGATATCGGAATCCTGACTACCAGTTCCCCAACAGGGGCGAGCGCACAAAGAAGCCCCTTGCGAACCGGACCGCCACAAGGGAGAATAGCCCGTTAGTGCGGATCCCCCGTCACAAGTTTCCAATGTTGGCACTCAGGTGTACATTATACTTACCATAAATGAAACAAGGATACACAAAAATATAAAAAAAAAATGGTAAGACAGATGAAAAAGTACATGGTCCTCAGTCAATCTGTAAGCCCTTAAGATACGCAGACATAACAGTTGTGTTAAATTGGGTTATCGCTTCAACAAGGCGCCTAAACTGCACAGATATAAATTAAACAAAAGAGCTTAATTAAAGAGGACAACACTCATAACCAGCCAAAATGAGATGTAGCGTAAGAGGCACAATTGATGCTAATCTCCAGGATTACAGAAAGTCTGCCATTAATTATGGGCATGATAAATAGATTGCATTAGGAAATGTACTCAAGCATATAAAACAGTCACATTACGTAGTTTTACTTTCTTGTTTTTAATCACTGGAAATTTATTATTCTACTAAAATAAAATGGCAGTGATGGAATGGGGAACAATTAATTATAAACCTGCAATTCACCAATTTAATTACCTGAACGTCTATTTTTCATCAGAGAACAGATCAGGACTGAAGAACGGACAATAAATGTGGAGAGGATATTACAGCTAACATGGGGCCTTATTTTGGTTCATTCTTTCTGACAAAATCCTTCTTAGATGGACAAAACCATGTGCACTGCAGGGGGGGCAGATGTAACATGTGCAGAGAGAATTAGATTTGGGTGAGTAATTTTGTTTCTGTGCAGGGAAAATACTGACTGCTTTATTTTTACACTGCAATATAGATCTCACTTTGAAGTAAAACCCCACCCAAATCTAATTCTCTCTGCACATGTTACATCTGCCAACCTGCAGTGCACATGGTTTTGCCCATCTAAGAAGGATTTTGTCAGAAAGAATGAACCAAAATAAGGCCCATGGTCTGCTTGGTTTCTTTTTAAAATATCCGGTAAGGCAGGCATTCTCAACCATGGTCCTCAAGGCACATTAAGGGGCTTATTTACTAAGATAGGAGTGCTATTGAAGATGGGAGGTTGCCCATAGCAACCAATCAGAATTTACGGTACTTATATAATATCTGGGCGCCTGATTTTTTCATCGCATCGCATGCAATATAGTGGCATACAATTCATGCAATGCGATTTTTCATTGTAAAGATCCGATTTTTAATTGTATAGTCACCCATGGGTGATTTCATCCCCCCACTATCCAACTACGCATGGAGTTGATCTTATATAGTGTGGAGAGCGCAGCGAGCCACCAAGCCCAAAGCGTGGCGAGCCCCGCGAAGGGCCGCACAATACATGTAAAGTAATCTGTGTCCGCTCGCCGCGCTTCGGGCTCAGTGTCTCGCTGCGCTCGCCACACTATATAAAATCAGCTCCATACGTAGTTGGATAGTGGGGGGTATGAAATCACCCATGGTTGACTATACAATTAAAAATCGGGTCTTTGCAATGAAAAATCGCATCGCATGCCTTAAGTAGTGGCATGCAATGAAAAAATCGGGTGCCCAGATAATACATAAGTACCGAATTTACTTCTTAAATGGGTACCCACGGATGAACAATTCTCCCACTGGAGCAACTTTGCACACAATGACTTATTTTTAATACATCCTTTTTTTACCTCTTTTGATATACCCCCCACTTTTTTCTACTTTTTTTAGAGAATTCTCTAATGTGGTTGTATGTACCGCTTTGAATGTAATAAATGTTTATTTTATATAGCCTATTGTAGGTAATTATTTTTCAGTACAAACCCAAGCGCTGTATTCCTTTGCTTTTTCTACTTCTTAAATAGAATCCGATTGGTTGGCCATAGCAACATCCCAAGCAATTTACAGATGGAGTGCCCCTGGTCCGGGGATCGCCAGCATGTCTGCGCTGGCAATCGCCGGTGCAGAGGCACTCCATCTGAATAAGACGCACGTGCGCCTCACACGCACGCGTGTCCCAGTTTCCGGACGGTGCCGCTGCGGGTCCCTGCACATCTCCACTTCAGGGAGACGGGCAGAGAGCCAGCCGCTGGAACTAGGCCGGCTCCATCTGTATCACACGATTGTATGCACATCGAATGTGAATAAAAGCACTTCAGATGCGATTTATTGCACAGGGAGTTTCAAGGGAAATTGCAGCACGACATTGCATACAATCGCACATATGTATGGGCACCATTAATTGTGCCTTGAGGACTGAAGTTGGGAATAGCTGTGGTTAGGCATGTCCACTATTGAGCCCAAATTCATTTTTGTTTGGGTAAACTCTGGACTATCCTATTCCCTCATGGTATTTACTGACGTCTCCCTGGATCAAGTGTTCCAGTCCCTGTCTTATTCATGCTCCATAGGCACTGCCAGTTCTTACAGGGAGAGGTTCCACAATACTGCATAGGTTATTGCTGCGTCTACACAGCGATGCCCTGCCATCAACATTTATTCCAATGTATATATAAAATAAATATCCAGGCTTTGTTTAACCATTGCATACAGACATTGACCATTAATAAAACATTTCTGGAGACAAATGAAACTTTACACCTCCACTCTCTAGCTGCTTTATGCTCCGCTTTCTCCTGGCTGTGCAATACTGGGAATTGCTGACCTGTCTATGAAGCGAACCACTGGCAGTAAGAAGTGACTTAATAACCAGCAGATAAAAGTATCCTCCAGTCGAGCATATAGGCCCTAAGTACAGTATTTAAGATATTCTTTGTATCCCACATGGAATGGGTGGAGGCATCACTACACATAGAGATGCCAACTGAAGGAATTTTTTTTTTTTTGTGATGTGGGATAGTTTTATAAACACCTTCTCTAACACTATATAGCACTGATGAGAATAGCAAGTTCTCAGGGACCTTCTGAATCCTCTAGAGCAGGTATGTCCAAACTATGGTCCTCCAGCTGTTGTGCAACTACAAGTCCCACCATGCCTTGCCACAGTTTTGCTAACAGGGAATGCTAATACTATGGCAAGGCATGCTGGGATGTGTAGTTTCACAACAGCTCGAGGGCAACAGCTTGGACATGCCTGCTCTAGAGTGTGTTCGGTTATCGTATTCTGTGCAGACAGTGGATCCTGCTCTTGCATAGATCTAATAAAGAAACCTCGTTATGATCTACTGTATGAAGACGGGCTGCCTGGCTTCTTAATAAACTGTGGTCATATCTGTTCATGCAATGGTATTCTGGTATTCTGTTGAGTAATGTACCTGGGTTCCACTTTAATGCAGGCACACTGAGCCTTTTGTTTTGACTGTAGTAAAACTTTGTATAATATGTAACCACACATCTCTTTTATTTTTATTTTATGAATGATATAAAACTTTTTTAGAAAAAAAAAAAAAAATCGGTGTCATTGCTTCATACAAAGCGCATTGGTATGAGCTAGTTGCGTGAAGTCTTGCCACAGTGCAAATGACCCTCGGCGTAACGGCTATCCACTCACATTTCCCCAGAACAATGCCTTACAAAAAAGCAGCATTTTACCCGCCACTTAGCCGTACATGAATTCCTCCTTGTGACTTACAAGCTGTCACATTCTATTAACAGTTATTAATAAAATCTTCACACAATATCATATTCAATAGCCTTCTGTACTTTCCGAGCCCTCTCTGCAGCACCATAGCCTATTATGGTATGCAGCGCTTCTTTCGGTGACACCTAGTACACTGGAGGCTTGTATGCAGTGACAGAGGGGTTTATATCTTGGCCAGACTAAAGCAATTTTCTCCATTAGAGTATGGTTGTAAGGAATTACAAGGACTCTTTGTACAGTGAACATAGTCAGGTCAGCGATGGGAAGTCACTCATGCAGCTAATAAGCAACTAAGAAGCTGATAAACCACAAGCTATTCAGCGATATCGATTTCAGCTTATGATTGATAAGGCTGATCCTTTGCGGAAGCTTTGTAGCGGTACTCCGTTCAAGACAAAGATATGTTTGTTCTGGTCTCAGGCGCTGGCACTAGAAACTAAGAACCTGGATGATTTATTAGCTCATGGAATGAATGGCAATAACAAATAAATTAAAACTGTTGATTTTAATGTGCATTGATAATGTTCAGATTGCATCTGCTGTTAGGCAGTTTATACCATTTATTTTCTTTTATGATCCTGCTTGTTTCATAATTGTAAAAGCACTCAAACAGGTTACGGATCATTGGGTAGACAGCAAAATGGTCGACACCATTAGGTCGACATGGTCATTTGTTGTTTTTTTTTTAAAGAAAATTGTCCCGAATTTTGACACAGTCGACATGGACACTGAAATGTAGCACCGCATACGCTCGCCATGCTTCGGGCACAGTGCCTTGCTACACTTGCCATGCTTCGGGCGGGCACAGTGCCTTCACTAGGCTCGGGATACTATTTTATTCTGCCACCACACCCTAGTGGATGGTAGGGCATGAAATACCACCTGTCGACACATGTCGGCTCTAAGAAAAATGTGGAAAACCCCATGTCGACCTTTTGACTGGTGACTTTCCCCATGTCGACCGAATGACCCTGTCTGACCTAACCCATGTTGACCTACAGTCATGTTGACCTCCCTGCATGTCGACCATCTGCTTGTAGACCTAATGACCATATCCCCTCGATCAAAACGCTCTTTACTACCCAGAACAAAGATTTGTGACTATATGTTTATAGCCGGAATGTGGAACCTTTGGCCCTCTGGCTGTTGAAGAACTACACATCCCAGCATGCCCTGCTAAAGTTTTGCTATTTGGCCATGCTAAAACATTTGCATGGCATGCTGGGATGTTTAGTTCAACAACAGCTGGAGGGCCGAAGGTTTCTCATCCCTGGTCTATAGTACTGTAATTTGAAAAAAGTTTAAGAAAAATGGACAAATGTATGTGTCAAATACCTGACATACGGCTTAGGATAGGATTAGCTCATACAACATTTGTGAAGTTGTGAGACCAGCACAAGAGGACAATGGACCGGTCACCAGAGATTTTGGCCCATGACCATGTAAAGTAAACAATCAAACATGAGCCAAAAGAAGGTTCACAAAGACCGTCACTGTACTTCTCATGGATTTATGCCGATGTGGTCTCTGCAGCAGGGAGACGGGACAGGGTGAAATTACAAGTGAGGACACAACTGCTTGAAGTGAAATGTACAAATGAGGCCTGAACACCATGCAACCCAAACAGACTGGGGAAAGAATCACTTGCACGTCTCTAATTTCAGCAAAACGTTCAGGAAAGGAGCAGTAGCCAACTGCAAAGGTGCCCACACGCGGTGCGATGGTCGGATGAGTTTTGAACTTTTAGTTCAAAACGCATCGCATGCAGTGCACATCGCACGTGTTTCTTTTAGCTTGCAATGCACACCCCAAACATCGCAATTGAAAGAGTTTGTGCATGCAGTACTTTTTGTACTGGATTGCATTGCATTTAGTTCAAATCTCACGCAGTTTTAGCGTATCTTAGCGGGATCTAGTACAAAATGCACAGAGTACACATCTCACCTTGTGTAGGCACCTTAAAGGCCCCCATACATTAGGCCGACTTGTCCTTAGGACAAGTCGGACCCAATTCTCCTGTGAGCCGCCCGGCAGCTCCCCGGGAGGCTCACATACAATTTGTCACTTGATGTGCCAAATTTACATGTGATAAATCGCTTGCGATTTACCACATGTAACGGGGAGCTGCGGGTGGTGAGGAGCAGGGGGCAGGCGGGGCGCCGGTGATCCTGGGGCTGGGGCGCAGGGAGCCGTGTAAGAAGCCACTGCCGTCAGCGGGAGCAGTGGGGGCAGCGCAGAGTACCAGGGAGCCGGGCCGGGCAGGAGAAGACGCTGCCGGGCAGCGGCGGGTCTCGGGAGCAGCTGAACACTTACAAAAAAAAAAAAGCCCATACAAACGCGTAGGAAGCCATTGATTGGCTGAGACCTCTCTCAGCCAATTAGCGATTGGCTGAGAGAGGTCTCAGCCTATCAATGGCTTCCTATGCGTTTGTATGGGCTTTTTTTTTTAAAGTGTTCTGCTCCCGGCGCCACTCGCGCTGCCTGGCAGCGTCTTCTCCTGCCGGCTCACTGGTACTCTGCGCCGCTCCCCCTGCTCCCGCTGACGGCAGCTTCTTCTCCTCCTCTGCCGGGCTCCCTGCGCCGCTCCCCTGATCCCTCCGCCCAGCTCTGGTAGGTCCCCCCGCCAGCTGCAGTCCCCGCACGGCTCCGGGCAGCACATAAGATTTAGAAAATCTTATGTGCAGCCCGTCCGACCTGCCGACTCCAATCCGATGTGCACGGGGCCGCGCATCGGGTCGGAGGTCATGTCTCCATATGCCATTTGGGACGATTTTACGGCCCGATTCATCCGAATCGGGCAAAATCGTGCCCAAATCGCATAGTGTATGGGGGCCTTAACTCCATTTAGTTTAAAAAATGCAAACCAAATAATGTAAGCCTGCAAATAAAAAAAGTCAGATTTTAGGTTTTCAGTTGTATTTTAAACTAAAACAACTATTTGCTAAGTTTGCAATCAGCACGGACCGGGTATTTACACAGTCTGGGAAGAACAGCTGATCTTACCATGTAGAGCACCCTTAGGGGCCCATACACAGGCAGGTATGGGGGCAATTCCCAGATCTGGTTATGCATGGGTCAAAGGAACAGGGAAATTAAACATGTTGGAAATCTGCTGATTCTGGCCAAGATATGACCGGGATCGGCGAGTCTAAAGGTGCCCATACACGTTACAATATCGCATCTCATTGCATATCGGTTTTGCGATGAGATCAGATGAGATGAGATCTAGTACAAAAATTATGTGCAGCACATACTTTTTGTACTAGATCTCATCTTATCGCAAAACCGAGATTCGATGAGATGCGATAGTGTATACAATATTGTATACAATAATTGTAACGATTTGAAACATACTATTTTTTGCAGATTCCCCTAGAAATCACTGATCGGATCAGCAGAACAGGGAACTGGATGTAAGGAATAAACCAAGAAAATGTATAATTTATGTATAATAAAACCAGATAATCTTTTTGAAATTGCAATTGTGCAACTAGATTTCTGACAGCCCTCCTGGGTTCTCCCCGGCTTTCTAGGAGGAGTTGGGTGTAGTAGGGCATGCTTTGTCATGCATGGAGTAAGGGCACATATATATGATTGTTATTTTGGTAACAGTGCAAACATGATATTGTACTTGCAGAGCAAGATGGGAGAAACTGTCGTTGGCTCAGTTGTCACCATGTGCATATAAGTAGGTAGCATTTTGTACCTTCTAATAACTACATTTCTAGAACAAATTGGCACAAAAGAGGAAAAGGAGGCTACACATATATTGCATTTTTAAAGAAGTTTCCTCTTCTTTAAAAACAAATAAAAAATAACCAATATTTAAGTAGAATTAAAAAATCTAAACCTAATGAAAAAGTGGGGTTCTAAAGGGGTCGGAGGTCAGACATTAATAGAACTGCCACATGTGTGCAGCGCACCTCCTCAGATTCTCCCGCCTCCTTGTATGCAATTTGTTTAGGCAGCTTCTGATAGAAAACAGGCATCGGTGCATTGGTGTTATTCGTGGCGGGTAGGACTGAGTCATATAATGGGATATCCCCTTTCCCCCGACAGGACAGCAGACTAGTGCTGATAAGAAAATGACGCCATACAATTGCTACAGTCCCTCCATTTTACTCATTAAGAAGCTCTCATGGTGGTCCAATTATGCTCAGTATTGATTATTTCAGGCACCAAACATGGCAGCCACAAAGTACAACAAGAGTAAAGCGTATGTAGAGCGGCTACGGTTGGATTGGTAGTTATTAATAATTATGATTCTGCGGCAAAGTCAGTAGTACACCTGCCGGGGTAGCAGCATTTGTGTGAATTTGTAATGCACAGTATTTTAGAGTGACTGGCACAAGCCCGTAAAGGAAGCATAATTATTATGATACAATACTTTACTTCAGAACAGGGCCAGACTGGCCCATATGGGTATAGGGTAATCTCCAGGGGACCCCACACCCCACTCTAACATGGTTACTCTATTAGAGGGTCAGATATGTGGTCTTTAATGGTTGTCCAAGATGCTCTATGGGCTGATCTCACCCTTCGGTAACTGGCCACACCTCTTAAGCATGGGCCTCTACCACTACATTCTCCAAGTGGGCTCTTCATACACCAAGGCCAACCCTGCTTCACGCATATGCAGGCGGAGGGACCACAGAGCCACTTCCCAGATTCCCTCTCTGGTGTGATGATTGAGCGCTCAGATTCACAGGCACACACAGCAGAGTTGGTAGGAAAATCAGCTTCCACTGCCGTTGTGTAAAAGCTCCATACCACCCTTTAAACTGCTGGCGAGGCTGTGGGGGGGAAAGGGTTTTTTGGGCAACAGGAACCCCCCAACCCAATCTGCATTTGCCTAAGATATGTATGCCCACAATAGTGCTCACGTATATGTGAACGCAGTAAGATAATGGCGTATTAATGTGAGTAAAAGCTGGTTTGTAAATGCACGCAGACCAGGAAAGTAACCCACATACTTCTGTGTCAGGTGCAAATAAGGACAATAACTACAAAGGCTCCTGGCTATAGACACAAATTCTGACAGTGTTTGCCAACAGTCCCCAGGTACCGATTGTGTTCTCTATTTTGATCAGACACAAATATGCTTTTATAAGCATGTATAACCCAATTCATATCTTTGTGCATATGGTGCAGTGTTCTTGCATCACTAACAGTGTTACATTTCACCTGCTATACCCCATTCATGAGTCCCTTTCTATTGCTGCCAAAGCTTTCTATTTATAAAGGATCACAATGTACCCACATTGGCAAGCTTAATTAACAGTCTAATTTAACTTGAAAGTGACACAATAGTAACAATGGCCGTATTTATAAATGCACAACATGTAGTAAACAAATACTGCCATCAAAGAGCAGTCTGATCAGGTTTAGGCCGCAAGGAAGCCGGGGACCCTGCACAATGAGATCTGAATATATTGTTGTTTTGCGACATAAACATTGCAGGCTGCCGTGTATAAAAGTCACTAATAATATATCTATACAATAGTTACAGAAAGATGCCACGCAGACTTCCTGTCAAGAGTCCTAATTGAAGGATACGGCAGGGAACCGTTGTCAGAATTAAATGGCCGGGACCAAAGAACAACTTGCAGTGTATAAATTAGGTCACTCAATATACACTTACATGGCAGGTTTTTCATCTCTCCTTGTTTGAGCTCAGAAGACTTAATGACGTAATCTATGCTAAAGCACCGATCGATGCTTTGAAGACCAAGTTTAGGATCCAATGCTTAGGTCACATATAATCAGGGGCATAGCTTGATTATCTGTGGGCTCCATAGAAAAAGTGTATAGGTGCTCCCATGTATGTGGTGACCAAAGAGCGTGACATCACCAAAAGGTGATGTACACACTGTGCAATATGGTCGCTGAGCAAATTTGGCTTAATATCTCTCAGCAATATATTGCTCAGTGTATCAATTTCATCAGTGACCAGAGATTTTGGCTGAAAATTGCAAGCTATTCTATCTCAATCTATCTCTACCTCATTTTGGCTAGAAATCGCTGGTGCACAGTGCATCGTGCGAGCTCCTGTGACCAGCGACCATTAAGGGCTGGCTGCAGGAGCACGCTCCTATTGATTTATCTCCCACAACACAAAAAACACACTGGCGATATGGTCGCACAGCGATAATGGTTTAAATCGTCCTGTGTGTTCAGGGCTTGGTGCGTACACATGGTTCGAATATGTTTTTGATTTGATTTCTATTAGAGATGGACTATTCGACCTGCTCTGAAGTTTAGTCTACCCCTTTTCGATATCAACTATTTTCGATGTGATTTTCCATTTGATTTTACTATTAGATCAACACTGGCTTCAGCCAGGAGATGGACATTTGATTTACACTACACGGGAGTGCGCATTCGGATCAAACCCACTTTGAATGTAGACAAACCATTCGATGTTGCTTCTGTAAGCAAAATCGAATTGAAAAATAGTGCATAACTCACCGTGTGTATGCTCTATAAGTGATCAGCAATCCCCACCACCACCACCACAGGTCTGGTCCTACATGTGAGGTACCTGGTCCTACTCTTCTCATGAACCTCTCCTCCTTGTACTTTGACTTCCGTACTCCTAGCTTCCTGTCAGTGCCACCATCTCCTCTTCTACTTCTTGTCTTTGCTTTCCCTCTTCAGCCTCCTGGAACTTGTCTCTACGTCTCCTTTCCTTTGCTGGTCTATAAGAACTCTGTGCCCACTCCATTATTTATATATATATATATATATATATATATATATATATATATATATATATATATATATATATATATATATATATATATATATATATATATATATATATATATATATATATATACACACACATATATATATATATATATATATATATTCATAATTTTCATTTTAGCAAAGGGTGTCCCCTGCTCCCTTGCTTCACATGGAACTTCTTGTCTGTAATGTTCCACAAAAGTCTTCATTAATCTCTCTAATGTGCACTTCCAGGAGTAAAGATGAAGCTTTTTCATTGTGCTTCTGTGTTTGGAGCCAAGTCTATTGGAAATCGATTAATGCAGACAGCTACAACCTGCAAATCTATCAATTATATTCAAGTTTATTTTTCCCTGGCTGTTCCCATCAGGTTTTTTTTTGAGACCAAGGTGCCAATTTAGGGTTATCGCTGTACTCTCACTCACCCACCGGTGTTTTGCCAAATAGGTTTTGGCACTAGGCATGGCACCTGAGGCCTGTGCTTTGCCACCTAGTGCAGGTATAAGTCCAGGTACTGCCACACCATGAAACGAGAACATATAGTTACAGCTGTGTTTTTTCACATTAGAACGTTTTCTACCTTTGTTGGTAGTTCCCAGACAAAGTTAAGATTATTAAATAGACAACATATTCCCTTCTGTAAACTTGAACTTTCTACAAAAAAGAAATGGTTATAGCTACAAAACAGAAAGAGGCTATTTTATTCCTCATGCGAGCCCCTGTGTATTATACAGGTACTGTAGACTGTAACCGTACCTTTTATTCCATAGATCTGAAATCACCACAGACCACCGTGTCAATTCACGATAGGCAGGTGACATGGCAGCCCCCAGTACTCTACTCTAATCATATTTCTTATGTTGAGCAAATAAAAAAAAATTAAAAAAGGTAGGACACAAAAGTAACTAGGTACAATCTCTTTATCACAACAATCTGGATACTAACCTGGCTGGTGGAAGCTTGGGGACAGCTCTCTCGCTACAGCCCTTGCAATATCAGACTCCTGACGTGCAGCCTGGCTAGCCTGGTCAGCCGCATCCCCTTTCGCACGAGAGTGTGCTGTTCTATACAAAAGGAAAGACAACATTAGCGTGCACATCAACATACTGCCAGAAACAAGACGTTACCGTTATCACTGGTTGCAGTGAAGGCACGGTAGTGTAAAGGGTTACAGTAATACTCCATTATTTGTGTTTCCTTATTACACAGCAGCTTGTCAGGTGCCACAGGAGAGTGATAAACTGTTTACTCAGAAAGAAAACAAAGGACAGATGTCACCGGTGTGATACAAGAACAAACATCGCCAGCTCAGAGCTCACACACCGATGTACATGTAAGGTCCTAAATCTGACATTTGTCACTAGGATAAGAAAAACATGTCATGTCCCAACTCCTGCCACAGCACTGAAGGATTGATGCATCAGCAAGACACTAAATACTGCATTAAGAGAAATACATGGGAACTGAAAAAAACAAAACAAAAACACTCTCTCTTGGATAGAATATATATATGGGATATAATATATATATATATGGGCTATATACATGGGCTATAAGGCATGATAGGGGTATGTGGGCGACACAGCCTCAGCGAATCCCCAGTGGTGGAAGTTACTGTTCAGGAGAGCAGGAAGCTGGGTAGTAATAGTGGTGTGTGGGCATACGGGGGACTAAAGAGGAGGGTGGGGGACACTGTGCAGCTTCTGCGAGTGGGTGAGGGTCCAGCGTGGCAGTACAGGAGTACAGGACGGTGCCCCTGAGTCAGTGTCTCCTCCTACTGGGAGGGAGTTAGGGTGCATGAGAGCAGGAGGCTGGGTGGTAAAGCATGATAGGGGAATGTGGGCAACACAGGGTGAGCGGGTCCCCACTGGCGGAAGTTACGGGGCAGGAGAACAGGAGACAGGGCAGTGATAGAGGTGTGTGGGCATGAGGGGTAGTAAAGGTTTTTGGCTGTTGCTGAGTAGGGATAGGCATTAGTGCAGACACCATCGATGGTTGGCATTGATGGCGATTTTGCACTCTGCCATCGATAGTAGTAACATATTACTTGGATAACCATCGATTGTTGTAGCTATCGATGGTCATCCATTATATCTGACTGAATAGGCCGTGGTGGCGGGACTTCCGGGTGTGGGGTGCGGAGCTATGCTCCGTGTCCCGGCACCTTAAAAAAAATTGAAACTTGATCGGTTCTCCTTTGCCATTGATGTAGGGAAACCATCTGGTCAACCCACATCGATGGCAAAAGTATTCAACATCGGCCATAAACCATCGATTATTTTAAATCATTGATGGTCGATGGGCATCCCTAGAACTGGAGGAGAATGGGGGACAGTATGCAGCTCCCGGCAGTGGGGGAGCGTCTCCTCCCACTGGGAGGGAGTGAGCGTGCATGAGAGCAGGAGGCTGTATAATATTGGTATGTGGGCAAGACATTGATAAAAGTTGTGGCGCTGGCGCAGAGGACCGTGAGGACATTTCTGGCAGTGGGGGAACCTGCAGCGCGGCAGCCAGGGCTGGATTTCCTACCTAGGGACGGCACCTGCTTGTGGCGGTACAGGATCCCCCTTTGTCACGGGGGTTCGTGAAATGCGGGAGCGGGGTCGCGGGGGTCTGCCGGGGGGTGGTATTGCCGAAAGTGGGTCAGGGGGGTCTGCAAATTGCGGGAGGGGGTGTTTGTGTGGGGATCCGCGATTAGCGGGAGAGGGCGGGGGTCCGCAAATCGTGGGAGGGGGCGCGCGGGAGGGGGGGGGGGGGGAGAACTTGAATCGCTGGAAGGGGGGTCCGCAAATTGCGGGAGGGGGGTTGTCAGGGTCAGTGAATTGCGTGAGGGGGGGTTGTGGAGGTCCGTGAATCGCGGGAGGGGCGCGGGGGGTGGTTTGTGTATGCCGCTGGGCGGAAGCGTTAGCTACACAGGGGAAGAGTGAAAGATCTGGCTAAATATATAAAAGAGATATATCCCCACCAGCTTTCTCCTCAGGGTAGCAGTGGGGCTCTGAAATGTTGGTCTAGCACCACACGTTACCGCTCCCGAATAAACGAAAGTGTCTGCTTTAAATAGTAGACCACCTTATAGGGTACGAGTCTCAACTACTCCCAAAAATTCCTCTATTTTAAAAATAAATTTGTTTAATTAATAAATTACAATTACATAGTTGTTTAACTATTGTGTTTTTTTTCTCTGTGTTTCTATTTTGGGTACTAATTGAGGGGCAGATTTATTAAGCTCAGTGAAGTGTTAACATGTCTGGTTTTCACCACCGGCCAATCAGCTCCGACCTGTCATTTTTCAAACCAAGCCTGTAACTTCACAGGTAGGAGCCGATTGGCCGGTGATAAAAACCAGCGGTTACTACCTAACTAAAAGTGGTTGAAGTAAGGACAACAATGGGTGAATTGGCGAGAGTCATGGCCCAGCGAAGTGCATGGGGAGCAAAGGCTAGTGTATCTGGCCACATGCCGCCGGAGAGATAGTGTAGCACATACGGTGGATGAAGATAATATACTGGCTATTATAGAATGGTGTCAGAACACACAATGCATCACAACTTGCCACAGACCATTCGGGTATGGGTTATAGGGTTGACACTATAAAGGGCAACATACATTAAGTCGACCACTAAAGATCGACACATGAAAGATTGACATGGCTAAGGTCAACAGTGTCAGAAGGTCGAAACAAGCGAAAATGGGAAGGTCAACAGTCAAAAGGTCAACATGAGGTTTTTTTACTTTTTTGTCTCGAATTTCAAGGTATCGACATGGACACTATCAGTGTACAGCTTCCCCTTGCATGGATTGGCTCTCTGCGCTCAGCACACTATTATTTTCTCCCTTCGCTCCTTAGTGGACAGTAGGGTATGAAATACTGCCTGTCGGCACCAGTCGGCGAAAGAAGAAGACGACTCTAGCCAGGTCGACCTGTTTCAAGTGTTGACCTTTAACGGCCGGCGGAATGTATGTCGAACTTCATAGTGTCGGCCTAGCGTCCATATCCCGACCATTCAAAATGCCCAATGCAAACAGAAATGGTGCTCTGTTCATGTTATATGTATTATACACACACACACACATACATTATTATACACACATACAGTACACACACCATTATTATACACACATACAGTGCACACACACCATTATTATACACACACACACACACCATTATTACACACACACACCATTATTATACACATACACACACCATTATTATACACACATTTTCTGTCTCTATATAGATTTATTTAAGACCAATAGTAGCACCTTTCTCTGACCCTTGCCTCTCCGCGGGGTTGCTGGTTGCGCATTGCTGTAACACCGCTTACAACAAAAACATTGCTAGGTAAATATTACCTGAAAAGTTTCTTTCTAGCAACTCAAACTTCCTCTTTGCCGGGATGTAAATTTATGTTTTTTCCCTTCCTTTTAAGAGCCTAATTACCATGACTTCTACAAGTTAAATATGACTATGACGTAAATTGCCATATTGGTTGCTTGGTACATTGTAACTATCCTGTTTGAGCTGGAAAACAATCTGTGCTTCTTGGAATCTTCTTTGACAGTAAACAGCTGACATTACGCTTTTCTGATGTATAACCTGCTAGCTGACGGTACACAATGGGAAGAGCACACTCGTCCACATGCTCAGCTAGAGAAATTACAGGGACTGGCATGCTAATGTACGCTCTGCCAGTAATTCTACATAAATGCACAAATTGATGTGGTCATCCTATTGTATTTAACCCATTGACTGCAGAAGCCTATTTTGGCACTTTTGGGGGATTTGCATACTCCAACATAAATACCAGTAATTATATATACAGCACCCAAACATTCATTTTATTATCCAGAAGATTTTGAATGTCTTGAAATCAGAATCTGAGCGACACACCGTCCGATCAGACCTGTATATCCCTCACTGTGTATGCGCGATATGCTCACGCTGTCAGTCGTGGCAATGCTAGGTTCGATGTGCTACACATTAAACCTAATGACACCACTAACAACACCATGCATGTTAAAGAAGATGGAACACTGGGGCAATTCATCTGGGGCCGCATCAGCAGTTTGGTCACCCTCAAAGGGCCGGTCCCCCAAAAAGTACAAATGACAGAAAACTTGTACAAGGTGTACTTTAAAGCAGTATGAAACAGGACATGCATATAACAATAATGCGATAACAAAAATGGTGGGCCATCAAACACAGAGCTATGCTGCAGAAATTTAATTCCACATCCAGTACTAATTATATTGAGGTGCAGGGTTCAGTGGTAGACAGGGACAGAAGGTACAGAGCTGCCTTAGGGATGCTAGAGGAGGTGACACCATTTTGGGAAAGACATTTTAATGTGGGCTAGCAAGATAGACACGCAGTGACTAGAGGAGAGCATGGCCTGGTGTGTAAATGTCACCCTCAGTGACAGAGATCCCCACGTACAGCGACCAGCCCGAGCTATACACTACTAACCTATTTCAGTCAGCCGCCTCGCACACACGGTTACCGCTACTACCAGCAGTCCAGCACGGATCGCCAGCTGCGTGACGTCCCAGTCCCTGCGTGACGTCCCAGTCCCAGCAACCAACCCCGCAGCTCCAGCGAGCGAGTGCGCGCGGGGTGGGGGGTGGGTGAGAGGAGGTGGCCTAAGCAGGAGCTGGGACACACTGCCCCTGTGTGCTATCTCCTCGCGCGGGCCACATGACGAGGTCTGGCGGGCCGGATTTGGCCCACGGGCCTTGTGTTTGACACCCGTGTTCTAGGTGATCATTTAATTGAGCGTTTTTCTTTGTCTATTGTATTTTTCTATTTCTCATTTATGTGTCTCAAAATCAACACCACAGAGTTACCCCAAAATCGCTCTAATATGATTGGCAATAAATTGAGTGTTGATCAGTGTAATCATCAGATAGTAACCACTGATAGGAAACTTTATTTTCAAAAAAAGGGTCTCTCCCCTTTCAAATAAGAGCTTTTAAAGCCAGGATGTGAATACATTCCCCCATCCCTGGACTTCATAATCATTCCTGCAGAGCAGAGGTGTTTCCTGGTGATTACCAGAGAGTAACTTCTCATGCCATCTGAAATAGAAGACTCGTTCTTCTTTAAATTGCGAGCTCTCATGAGGGGAAGGGGCATAATCATGCTATTGCGGGACTGGGTGTGGTATATGGTCCCGACAGTCACTAGCCCAACGTCGGGATCCCGACAGTCACTAGCCCGACTTCGGGATCCCGACTGGCCAGATTCAGACAGCGGGGCGAGCTCAACACCTATTCTATTCTCCCTCTATGGGGGTCATGGACCCCCACCTGGGAGAATAGCCGGTGGCCGTCGGGACCCCGAGTGTTGGAGTAATGACTGTCGGGAAACTGTCCAGCACCCGCGAGACTACTGTGATGATGTTAGCAAGTCCTGCCAGTCCCCTGTAAGGGAGAGTACGTTTAGGTAGATATCACTCCATCTGAATCTGCAGTGCTTAGAGCGATCCCATTCGTTGTGAGCAGGGCCATCTTAACATATGGGCGCACGGGCAGCTGCCCAGGTCCCCACCATTCTATGGGCTTTTCAGTAGGTTGGGCCAAAGGGCCTCTGTCTCCCAGGCTGGTGCCTCTGAAGTAGTAAATAAACGTACTACTACTACTACTACTACTACTGTTTAAGAGGTAGGAAGAGAATGCTGCCTGACCTGTCTGATTGTAAATTGCACACTATAAGAGTGGCTGGGCAGCAGTCTCTACCTGCCTCTTATCATGCAGCCAGGCAGTGAGTGGCTAACAACATGCTGATTGGTTGATGGATGAAGTTATCCACCAGTTAGAGTGCTGACAGCCATTCAATGCATGGAAGCATGTGTAGAGACTGCACAGGCAAAAGGGGCAAGTTATGCTTTGTAAATTTGTTTTTCTTCTTATAAATGAATGGTATTGCTTTGTCCAGGCCCTACAATGCAGCTAAGATGACCCTGGTCATGAATAAAAAACAGAACTTGTTCAGAATGAACTATCAATGGCTATTACAAACTGCTTCATGAAGGGGATACATATGGACGACCGGTGGCAAGAATACCCACCCCAGCATCCCGATGGAGGGAATCCCGACAAGGGTCAGGTAAGTATGCTACCCTCACCCTGCCCCCTCAAACCTCCCTTCTAGCAGCCTAACCCCCTTCCCCACAGCATGATGCCTAACCCTCCCGCTAGTGCCTAACCCTAAACTCCGCACCACACCACCTACACCTAATCACCCACCCTTCAGCCAAACCCCGACCCCATCGTCTTGGTGCATAGATCCCCTTCTCCGGCTGCACGCTAGGTAGCCAGGCATACCTACCAACTGTCGGTATTCCGGTGTCAGCATCCTGATCTACTAGGCCACCGGTCTTCTGAGGGCAGTTGGGTTGCCGGCTTCCTGACTGCTGGGATGTTAACTACATACCTCATGAAGATTACCTCTGCTACTTTTTCAGGACAGTAACTATTTCATGGTATTCAAATTCCATGTCTGGGTTACCAACGCAAATGCAAAGTACGTATATAATAAAGTACATCCTATATATCAATAACCAATAGTGTTTATAGCTGTGTCTAAAGGGATTTTGTAGATACTTCTTTTTCAATTTCAGTGCTTTCAAAGCACGTAACCATACATGAAATGGTCAACTGATGCACGGTGTACATACCCACTATGGGTTAACACGAGCAGTTTAATATAGGTTGTGCTCTAATTTTCCCAATGATTTTAAAATCTAATTTATTTAAATGTGGTTGGGCACTATATGTACAAAGCCATTTAAATAAACAGGTTATTAAAATGCATGGTCAAAAGCAATGGTAATTGCAATCCGCTCCCCCATCAGTAGACCTTTTAATTAATCTCCATTGACAGGGGGAAAAAACAGGTGCTGGGGACTCCACTTCATATCTAGCCAATCACAATATTTGTTTTACTTACACCTTTTATTTAGATAATAGTTTAACTGTCAGAATTACACACTCCAGGAATTCCAAAAAGTCTCATTGTTGTGGTGCCAACAATCCAGAAGAGCTCTCGTGCTTCTTAGCATAGTGTTGGTAGTCACTGAGGAAAGTTACCAGTCCAGTAGAGAGAACCTATCTTATCACCATTTTAGATGGGACCCATGCTGCCCACTTGTTACAATTATGCCCTCGCAGATTTGTTCTTCTTTATTATCAATATCCATTCATACCAGTGGGGTTCCCTTAGACTGGTAACCTTACAAACACAAAAGTCAGCTGGCTAACGTACCTGGCGATTATCACCCACGTGTATACAACATAATGGGCTCAGAGGTTTATATTATTATTAATATTTTATTTATAAGGCGCCACAAGTGAAAGGAACAGTACAGGGAGACAAAACTTAACATTACAGTAAATAAATACAGAAATAGAGTACAGGTAAAATGAATGCCGCAGTTCAATACACATTACAGCTTAAATGTAAGTAGTAAGGGGGCACGCAGTGGGCAGACAGTGAGCTGGAGCATGGGGATGTCCAGTGTTTCCTGGGCGTGCCCACAAAAATGGTGGATGTGCCCAGAAAAACACTGGGCATCCCTATGTGAATGCAGGCATGGCGAATGCCTGTCATTCATACATTTACAGTGGTGCACCTTAGAGAACTACAACAAGAGGCCTTAAAGTGTGCATCCGTACTCCGCACAGTAACAAAGCTTGGCATGTCAGATAAAGTGTTTAGACAAGATAAAGTTACAAATAAAATGGAATTAATACACTTTAAAAAATACCTGTTACCTATCAGCTCACTTGACATCTTACTGGGTGACAGAGCTTCTCAGCTAGGCCCAGAAAATATGCATTGAAAACAGCACACCCTACAAAATGGGGCAACATGCCCCTGTTTTTTAACGTAGTACTCCTTGACGCCCCATAAAAATCTCAAGTCACTCTTTTGACTGATGACCTTGCTTATGTCGAGCTTTTGACAATGTCAAACTAGTCATGGTCAACCATTAGTGGTTGACCAAGTGAATGTCAACGTAGACATTGTATATCATCCATCCAGCCTATGTAGCAACAATTACCCATCATTCCCCTGCAAAGGTGTGTTCATGTCTCCCCCCCCTCCTGCAGCACACATCTACCCCACCATGTGCTTTTCCTTGCACACCCTGCTAGCTCTGACCTATGCAGTGCACCAAGCTGGTTGCCTCAGATGGTATCTCTGGGGGCAGGATGTGGGTCACGTGGATGTTTCTGTGCAGGGTTTATCATACTACTACACAAGTATTTGCTTTCCAATGTATGCATTGGGTCCTTGTATGGCTCGCCTCCTACAGTGTAACCTTCGTAGTGCGCCCACCATGGCTGCCTCATCTGGTGCACTTTCGGATGGGATGAAAAATACATGGACCTAAGTATACATTGAAATCACCCATTTTGGGTAATTTCTTTTATGGGTAATCCATTCCACCCAGGGTAATCCTACGCATAGCGCCTAAAATGGCTGCCGCACCTGGTACCTTGTCAGGGTGGAGTACACAACCCATGGAAGTTATTATCCAAAACGCTGCACCACTCCTGCATTATGCTTACTGTGTGCTCAAGGGTTTCTTTTGTCTGTTACTGTACCACCACCATCCTCTGTATTATGTGCATTGTTTTTTAATGTCTGTAAAGCGCCTTGAGTCCTGTTGGAGAAAGTGCGCTATATGAATTAAACTTACTTACATAACGTAACCAGGAAATACAAGGAGGGTGTAACACCAATTGGTATGATGTTCATAGTAATAATTGTATTTAAGTACGAGTTACTCACTGGGGTTAAAATTGATATGTTTTTATTAACATTTGATAACAATCACTCACACTTGCACTGAGTGTGTTTACAGCACGTGCCTGTCTTTTGGACAATGACTATAACACGTAATGATAGAAGATTCCAAAGTGCCTAACATGGGCTCTATTAAAGTGATTTGCAGTGGTGATTGAAAGTCATTCAAAGTGATGATGTTTTGATGTTAGGAAGGTTTAGAATCTCTATTTTTTTCTGATGCTTTCACAAGAACCATTCTATTATTTAGAATTAGTTCTCTATAATAAAACAGAGATCACCCTTACAATCTATATTAGGATATCAATAATCAGTGAACATTTCATTTTATATAGACAAGTCTGAATGAAAGCTCTAGAGTGTAATCTCTCACAGACAGGGTCCACTCTAACTTATGAGTCAGGTCTACCTCGAATGACCCCGATGTCATGTCTTATGCTAGATCTTCTGCTATTATCACACTCACACATATGGAATTGAAGCATGCTAACTCAGGACTGTCCATGTGTGTGGTGCTATGTTCAATTGGATTCATGTACAGGTTGAGTATCCCGTATCCAAAATGCTCGGGACCAGGAGAATTTTGGATAACGGATTATTCCGTATTTTGGAATATTTTAATATTTCAATTATGTATTTTGAAGTATTTTGCATGTATGCTGTATAAACACATAAAATACACACAAATATATTTTATTTGTTCAAAAAACAAGGTTTCAAAACATGAAACAAAATGTGTGTACTATCTCAGATATTGAATTTGAATGCCAAGCAATCATTGTCTTGCACATATATAATGGCAGTTACATATCATGTCCCTCAGTAGTGCTGTTACAGATGTCCCCAGTGAGTTTTTAGCAAAAAAAATAGTTTTTTTTCCCACTTTCTGGAATGTATGGTTTTTGGAATAATTCGGATAACGGATACTCGGATACGGGATACTCAACCTGTACTTGCAGCTAGGTTTTCTATATTCATGTAAGTCTGCTCCTGTATTGCCAGGATAAATGTATTCAAATTCACAGCAAAGTCCAGCAGCAAATCTTCCCTGTGATCGATTAAGGGTGGGATGTACAAAACACAAAAATGCCATCAACCCCATGAAAACTTCAGTTTTCAGATGTTTGCGGCTCCATATGTATCAAGGTCTGAGCTTGTGCCACAAATTAATCATCATCTACAGGTGTTGGGACATTGTGAGGCACAGCAACAGCTCTAGCGTTAATAAACACTGCAATGCATGTGATAAGGGGCGGGATGTGTCACATAGACAATGCAATAACATCATAAATGCCATCCTAGGAGGACAATTTATTATTGGTGAGTCCATTGACAGTAAAGGGATAGCTATTGATATCAATTCACTGCCTATTCTGACGTGTGATATTTGACGATACAACCCCAACAGGCGCAAAAGGGGTTAGCACCAACTGTGCGTGTTACAAAATTTGCACCACACACAGCCATACATGGTAATCATCATCATCATCATCAATGGCTGCCAGGCTGTGTGTGATATAGCTATTGATAATGGAACGTCCAGGCAACTATTATGGTCAGTATTTCAAGATGATATAGTGACCGTCAGTGCACATTTTCCCCCTAGACTAGAGATGGGTATACCATGATAGGAGCCTATAACAAGCAAAGAAACTCCGCGCCATAGCGGCAGTACAGACTGTGCGCTGCTGAGATGGGACAGCAACTAGTCGACTCTACTGAATAAGCGGTAGACTTGGGGGCGGGGCCGAGGGCATCATGCAGGGAAGCGGGTTATACACAAGGGTCTGAAGCTCTGCACTGCACCAGGACCTTGTATACTACAGTACTGTAAAACACACAGCCGGGCATGCATATAGAATCTATATATAGATTCTATATGCATGCTATATATATATATAGATTCAATATGCAATCAAATGAAATTACTGGAGGTAATGGACGTTAGTGCTGCCACGTCACAAACGGGCATGCATATAGGATTCATATGCATGCCTGGCTGTGTCTCGGCAGCACAACCATCCATTACCCTCAGGAATTTTCTTTTACCCCATTTGGATAATGATCTATTATTGTGTGGTTTTTAAATTGGGTTACTGGTATCATTCAATGTGCTGGGGGAAATACTGTAATGTGATTTTCTTTCTTGCATTGCAGAAACATGCAAGGTCAATCTGCAATAATGACATGGGTTCATCTCTGCATCAGCTCCTGTGTTAGTCTCCAAGATTCTGCCTAATGCTCTTACTGGACTTCCCATTTCTACTGCGAGATAGTAGTACTTTGCAAGTGCTAGATCATGGTACTGGCTGTAATCAGCTGCCCAAAGTAAGCCCACCAGCAGTACTTATCAGGATTCTTTTTTTTCAATGTCTGAACAGAGGCGAAAACCCCCCCCCCCCCCTCATCATGTAGGGTTAAAAGACAATGCAACCCTGTGATCGCATGGAACTTATCACAGATTCTGTGCGATAATGCCAATTAACACATCAGTTTAATGGGCATTAAAAAAGTTCTTGAGGAAAAGGGACTACATTTGAATAGCCCTAATCGTTAAAGCCCATGGCTAGCATCCTTTTTCATCTGCTGTAATTTAGCGTTATTTCCATCCACAGTATTAACAGTGAAACATGTTATTTTCTTGTTTACTAATTGGCAGATTTTATTTATTAGAATATTATTGCATTTGTGTATAATTTTATTTACTGGTTAAGTAGGCTACTTTATACACAGGCTATGAAAAACGTACGCTCGCAAAGACCAGTAAGTCCGGATTCACCTACAGTATATTTCATGAGTCAGCCAAAAATACAAATATATAGAAATATAAATCTATAATGACATGAGTGTAAAAAAATGGACTTAACAAGAATGAAAATGGATATGACCCTATCACTTTAAACCTAGGTTCAGCCATGGCTGCTTATGTGGTGGTCACGATTACCAGTTCCAACCCACCAGACTTAGGGGGATATTCAATGTTGGGTCACGGCTGTCGAGCTGGCCCGACAACTGTGACCCTATCCCGTTCTCGGTCTGCTCGACCGAGAATTTGCAGGCGGGATTCTGGTGGGACGAGAAGGGGGCGTGGCCGCAAGCTACGACCGGGAATCGGCGAGCTGCAGCCAGGAGCTCATCAATTCCCGGCAGAACGAGCCCGACTGCTTGTGAAGTCGGGCTCGTTTTGCCGAGATACCCTGTTCAATGCTATCAGGGAACACAGCATTGACTAGGGCCCCGCAGCCATCTCCCCTGTCGGGAGATAGCTGCGGGAGATTGAACCCCCATAGACCCCAAACCTGTCTGTTTCACTGATGTAAGTGAGATAATGTCACCTGAATAGAGCCAGCTAATTTATACTGCAAGCACTGCTGTTAACCGGCACTTTCAGGCATTACCACTAAGTCATGGGAATCAGCGTGAGCAAAATCTCATTGCGACTTAACTCACCTGTATACTTATTATTTTTCCTGTCCAAGTTGGGACGTACAGAATATTTACTCCATACATCTGTATACACAAAGAGGCAGGGGAGCGGCCAGATGGATTCCATGTTAAAATCATTGATAAAAGTTATATCTTTATTGTCACAGACATGGAAACAATCTATTTCATAAAAAAAAAAGTAGACTGGGGACAGCATTTAACACCCTTAACAGCCTTACATTGAGAAAGATCAGAATAGGCGTATTCCAAAATGCACAACGTGAGCCACATCACCACCAACATTGCTGAAATGTTTTACGAACACACTCCGAGGCTACAACTTGTCTAGTATAAAAATAGCGTGGAATGAAATCCTTACAACAAATGGCAATGGGTAGGACATGCAGCAAGAAGGACAGAGAACAGATGGCCAGGCACAGAGATGCAGCGGTTGTGAGAGACTGAGAAACGCAAGGGATACAGCCAAAATCGAATCAGCAGCCTCTACAGGGAAATAGGTCTGCTCGGTTACTGGATTGGAATCAACCTGCCCGATTCTGAACAGCCTTTTACAAACTTCAGACCTAACAAATGGAAAAAGACCAGGAACACAAGGAGCAGGAACAAAGGAGCAGGAACACAAGGAGCAGGAACACAAGGAGCAGGATTTTGGTTGGCAGGCTGCAAAGAGGATCAATGACCAAAGCAGAAGATTTAGGGGCAGATTTATTAAGCTTGGAGAAGAGATAAACTGGAGATAAAGCGGAGAAAAGGTAAAAGGAGATAAAGCACCAGCCAATCAGCTGTGTTTGAAAAAGACAGTTGGGAGTTGATTGGCTGGTGCTTTATCTCCTTTTACCTTTTCTCTGCTTTATCTCCAGTTTATCTCTTCTCCAAGCTTAATAAATCTGCCCCTTAATCCTTTAGATTATCTATATACTTTATCAGAAGTTGACATGAAACTACTGGCAACCGAGAGGATCTAGCAATATGTACCATGTCGTATTGAGAATTATTGACTTAAGTGAAGCACAAAGCAAACTGTGCCCACACTGCTTCTAGTCCTACATATTATACAGCAGACAGGTCACATGACAGGAAGTCTGTACGCATCAATACATAAATCTTTCTCGTTCTCCATTCAGTCATCACTGCTGCCTCTGCAGACAGAAACACAGGGTTTTTTCTTTCTTGTGGCCTTGCGCATAAGACTTATGATGGCCACACACTGGGCGATATTTTCCAAATGGCATGGACAATATAAATATCGCTGATGATATCATGTGCATATCAGCCAGTGTGTACACTCAATATCATTAATGATGCACGCACCCGTGGGTCGTGAATGAACCGGACCTCTGTACATGCAGCTCAATATCCAGTACACATAATATAGTGTATATAGCGCAGCGGGTATGCACGCAATGACGAACAACTAACGATACACTCATCATTAGCCACTCCCTGAATATTCCCACATCTCCATTTTACAAGGCTAAAAAACAAGTTCTGGATGACTGCTGGTATCGTTCATCACTTGCGATATCGTCAATGAAATGGCTCAGTATCGTTTGTCAAGAAGCCTGAGAGGTTCAAGGGAAATCGTCCAGTGTGTACCCACCAGCAAGGGCTTATTTATCAATATACTTTATTCCAAGAACATGTAGTAACGCCTGCTTTCATCAGAACCTGTACTATGAACACCATTTACCAAAGCAGTAATATAAACAGATCTCATACTGTACGTTAATGAAGTTACACCATTTTCATAGCCCTCTATGGAAACAGGGATGTAGTCCAATTTACCAAGCTAACATAAAGCGAAGTATCCCAAAGCCTTATACCCCTTTTACACCAAAACGCCGGGTCGCACACAGCTTTTTTAGACCCAGGTTCAAGCCGGGTGTGACCCAGCGTTTATTGCCATTTACACCGGGCGGACAGCCCGACCCGCGCCCGCCCCCCCCCCCCCCCGCGCCCGCCCCCCCCCGAGCTTGGAGATGACAGCGCGATGTCATCTCCAAGCGCCAATCACCGCCGCGTGCCGCCGCCGGACCGGAACGCTGCTGGGGGAAGCCCAGCACTAAGGTAAGCTGCTAGGCTGACCCCAGTCCCCGCGCACACTCCCCCCGCCGTCGCACAGGAGGTGAATGGATGCCGCACACAGGCATCCATTCACCTCCCTCCCCCGCCGCCGCTGCTGCTGCTGTCTGCAGGGTATAGCAGACAGCAGCGCCGGCTGTCAGTGACTGTCAGGCTGAGAACCCGTCCAACCTGCGGACGCTGCGGTCCGCAGGTTGGACGTTCCCCATTCATGTAAATGGGAGCCGGGTCATCCGACCCGGCGTTCCCATTTACACCGCCCTCTACCCAGGTCCTAGCCGTGTTCTACCCAGGTCAGGACCTGGGTAGAAGTCCCGTGTAAAGGGACACGGCGTTAGGGATTTACACCGCCGAAGATCCGGGTCTGACCCGCCGCTGACCCGGATTTTTCGGCGGTGTAAAAGGGGTATTAAACTTACTCTTGGCCAGGATGGCTCTCAGAGGTTTTTATTAATATGCCCTGAAAAGAACTGCTGCAATGGCAGCTTAGAACAGCAATATAGCTGTGTACACACGGGGCGATAGGGGCTATAATCGCTGGGAATATTGTCGCAGGTGACCATATTGCCAGTGATGGAAGTGTGCCCCAGCGATAAATCGCCGGGTGCGCGCTCCCGTTTTCAGCCCCATTGTAATCGCTGGTCGCAGGAGCTTGCTCCTGCAACCAGCTGATTACCTCTGCGGCTCCCCCAGCAGAGGTTCCTTTTCATCAGCGACCATCTCTGGTCGCTGATGAAAAGGAGACACTGAGCAATATATTGCTAGCAATATATCTCCCCCCGTGTGTACGCACCTTAACTGAGAAGGGCCTTGATTCTGGTTTGCTTGGTAAGCTGCGGCAACATCGCAGCTTAACGAACAACAGAGACGCTGCCCGTCCGAAAGCCTGACCCCTGCCACCCATGCTCCTTGGTAACATGCAAATCCCAACCATCGGGGCAGGGGCTGAATTCAGATCACTGCAAATTATCCAGAAGCGGCCCCAAAGTGCGGTGTGTGTTATGTATTCTCTTAACTCTTTTAATGGGTTTAAAAACATTCTCTTGTGGACATTGGGGCTTATTTTATGGGACGATATAATGTGGACAGCCGTAATGTAATTGTAGCTGCCAGTTTAGAACAGCAATTATTGTAGTTTGATTACAAAGAGTGAAAATAAAATACCACATAAGTCACAAACAAACCTCTTTACTATAGGTCACAGAGAGAACCGGTTTCCCAGAAAACGTCAGTTTCCACATTATTTATGTAACAGTTTTACTACAGAAGAGCCTTACTCGGACGTATCTCCCGAGTCCTGTAAAAAAAAAAAGTAATTTCTCTTATTTCTGCGGTCATTACAAACTTATTACATGAAGTAAATGCCTGCACAAGGGGCCTTATTCTGGTTGAGTCGGATGCCTCCGAATGTGGACGGACGGCCGATGGTTGGTGTTTGCGCATGTGCAGAGGCGTATCTGCGCATGTGCGAACGCCGCGCACGTCCGAATACGGCGTGAATTCTGTACAGAAAACGAAAAAGGGGGTGGAGAGGGGCGTGGAGGGCTGTTTGGGCTCATTACCATATGCTTACGCTCCGCGTTTCATGTGCGTTCCCATGAAAACGCTGGGCGTAGGTATGGTAATGCGGCCGTGACGCATGTGTGGGGGGCGGACATATGACATAGCCGGATGCCAGCTGCCCGCCCATATCCCTGCTTTTGAACGAAGAAATGCCAGAGTGGTCTGGACCAAATTCAGCGCGGTCCGATCAAAGAGTGTATGGGAACCTTCCCACTATTCCAGTTATCGCTTTTTCCTGTGGCTGGCAGTTTCCTAGAGCCAGCCCTGTACCTGTATACATCAAGGTGCCAAGCTTTAGGACAGTGCCAGCAAGCAGGTGCTTGTCAACTACTCTTCCTTCCACCACCTCTTAGGGGGTAATCTTATGGGCAGCATCATCTTCATCTTGTGTGTCATATATTGTAGTTTGCTTCTACGCCGCCATCCCCATTGCCAGTCATCCGTCATGTATCCTACTTAGTGGCAATCCAGCAACCTTGGCTCCAGCACAGTGCTGGAGTACCAATTTTTCCAAAGTATCGGTGGTACATACACCGCCTGCTACCCCACAGTCTGAATCCCTGTTGCAGCCGGACACCTCCTGCATACTAAATCCACCCCAAAGAATTTAAACCTGGTGCAGTCTGACCCCGCAGCCCTCCCAACACTCTGAGGCACCAGATTAAAAGAAGAGGTACCGGATAATCAATGTTGTACAGTACCTTATGCCACCTCACCTGCAGTAAATGGGTATAATTAGCCTCCCCCACCCAGTGAGAAATATAGGGTGGTGTCCAATTACCCTGATAAAACATCGGAAAGTAAAAAACTTCAGCTTATTACGATTTTCAGATTTTTATACTATCCAATTGCATTGCCCATTAAAAAAAACACACAGGTTCAGTGAAAGCTGTATGTTTTCACTACTATAGCTAAAAACTGTGATACCTTTAGGGAGTTTGCTATGCCTAACTAAGACAGTTAAAACAGAGTCCATCATAAGCCGGAAAATGTGCCAGCTTAATGAGGCTAATTGGATAGTCCCCAGCAATGTAATTTGTGGGCAATTGGATATCCCGATTAGAGTATAATAGGAGCACAAGTATGCAAATGATATTCATACGTGGCGCTGAAACTTACCCGGAAATGAACACGCTGGGGCCAGTAGTACAATGAAGATAATGTGGCCACAGACATTCTGAAGGGTAAAGTGGTACCTACTGGCATAGCTGAGGCTCTCAAATCAAAGGTTTGTCAATGTTTTTCCATGACAATAGATAAATAAAATCACATAGAATTCATAGATATTCCACTCTCGGTTCAGTGCTCCTGATGGTTCAGTGGGATATTTTTCAGCGGCAGGAACTGGTAGGCTGGTCAGGATAGAGGGAAAGATGAATGCAGCAATGTACCGGGATGAAAACCTGCCCCAGAGCACTCCTGACCTCATACTGGGGCAACGGTTCAACTTTCAGCAGCACAACGACCCTAAGCACACAACCAATACATCAAAGGAGTGGCTTCAGGACAACTCTGTGAATGGCCTTGCGTGGCCCAGCCAGAGTCCATACTTGAATCAGATTGAACATCTCTGGATAGATCTGAAAATGGCTGTTATGGAGCTTGAGAGGTGCTGCAAAGAAAAATGGGCAAATCTGCCCAAAGATACAGTAGGTGTGCATAGCTTGTGGCATCTTATTCAAAAATACTTGAGGCTGTAATTTCTACCAAAGGTGCACCACCAAAGTATTGAGGAAAGGCTGTGAATATTTATATACATGTGATTTCTTAGTTTTTATTTTTAATACATTTGTAAAAATCTCCAAATCACGTTATCATTATGTGGTATTGTGTGTAGGATTTTGGAATAAGGCTGTAACATAACACAATGTGGAAAATGTGAAACATTGCACTGGCCCTTATTCAGATCTGATCGCAGTACACATTTGTTCTCAAAATGGACAAAACCATGTTCACTGCAGGTGGGGCAGATGTAACATGTATAGAGAGAGTTAGATTTGTGTGAGTTATTTTGTTTCTGTGCAGGGTAAATACTGGCTGCATTATTTTTACACTGCAATTTAGATTTAAGTATGAACACCCCCCATCCAAATTTAACTCCCAGCACATGTTGAGCATATGGTTTTGCCCATTTTAAAAACATATTTGTACTGCGATCAGATCTGAATAAGGGCCACTGTACGTGCAGATGACAATTCTGGTGATTATTCTGGCAGAACCATAAGTTGGTGACTGGCAATACCAGATAGTAATTAAACCTCGCTCTGTAGCAAATATATCGCAAATAGATGAAGTAATGGCGACCACAAAAGGCATTCATTTTGGCACGATGAGAAGTATCAACCAGATATTTCAATTGTATTGGTCCTACTCATGCCTCGCTCGTGCACACACACAATATATATGATATATATATATATATATATATATATATATATATATATCTCTATCTATCTAGTGTTCACTCTAGCACCCGCTATCTTTGAAAACCCATGTAGTTCCTCTTTCCTGCCTGGGGTGTCGCTGTCTGCTGTAATGCTTGCAGCAGAGTGTGGTCTGTATATCAGCACTGATATGCAAACCAGACATGTGCTAGAAACACCACAGCAGACAGCGGCACCCCAGGCAGGGAAGAGGAACTGCATGGGTTTTCAAATATAGCGGGTGCTAGAATGAACACATTTTATATATAGCTGATTCAGTCCGGCACTCCGAAATACTGTATTAAACAGATGTGGGTGCCTCCAGGCACAATTTGTAGTATACAGTATAGGTCCAATAAACTGCGGCACTCCATCAACCTCTGTTATTGTGGTATTATTTCATGATATTGTTTAAAACAGGTATTATGGGTAGCGGTTTATTGAAGATAGAGCTTTGTGTAAATTGTATTTAGGTATAGCTATTTTACACTTCTATTTAAGTCTTTTTTTTTAGCTAATTTATACACCGTTGTGACACTTTTTGGTTCATATACATCCCTCAGTGTATATAGCTGACATCACAAAAGTTGATCTGCATGATATACCGGAAACACAATCTCTTTAACTCTTTAGACACCATCAGAGAGAATATTTCCTGATGCTATTTTTGTAGATGAAACATGCATGGAAACTAATTCAATATTAGCATTGGGGACTTTTAATAATCCATATTCATTAATGGTTGCAAGGTTTAAAATAAATACATTTTAAAATAAATAAATAAATATATATATATATATATATATATATATATATATATATATATATATATATATATTTTTTTTTTTTTTAAATAAAACCTTGCAACCATTAGTGAATATGGATTAGTTGAAGTCCCCAATGCTAATATTCGGCATTCCCAAGAAATAAATATAGCTGCAGCCTCTGCCTTCACTAGGAGAGTCAGTGTAGAATTGCATGGTGCGGCACTCGTAGCATAATGCTGAGAAATTAATCAATAGTAGATATGAATTTCAGGATACTAAAGACAATTTCAAATGAAACTGAAGCGTTGATATCTACTTGAGCTCCTAGATTTATTACTCAGAATTATGGTATGGGAAAGCACCTTGCAATTATATACATAGACTGACTAGAATTATATTTTTATATATATATGCCATTACTACACATATGAAATTTGAATAAAGATCACACTATGCTTGTAGCATTTCTGTTGAAGTGGAAAACCCGGTTATAGCAGATGAGTTGGAAAGAGCGATCACCATAGCAACAATGCAGCTCTTAAAAATAACGGGGGAAGGGCAGCTCATCTTTTGCTAAAGGCCCCAGTAAACAATTTTAAGTCAGATTTATACAATGCTCAAGGGTATTACTATGACAGCACATGTATGAAATCCCACATACAGTAACCATAACAGGTAGATTTTTAAGGAATGCACAGAGCAGGTAACAGGTGATCTTAGGACACAAAAGATTTGCAGGTCACAATGCAAGGCATTCGGACAACACTGCATTCTTGCTTTTTATACTGTAGTTATAATGGTTTTGAATTGAGTTTAACGATGCACAGTACGACTATTTTCACATGAAAATACTACCAACCACAGGGTAACAACAAAAACAGTATAGAACAGGCTAAGGGGGCATTGAATGTTTGATTCCAACATTTCCGACAGTCGGAAGCATAGCCAATCTGATTGTCTGTATTCCTACTGTCTGAAATGTTCCGTCAGAAAACACGCGGATTGACGAAAATGGATGCAGATTCGACAAGCCCGCGGCCGTTTTTGACCATGCAGTTTCAATGGTTTTAAAAGAAGAATCAATGCGGTTGGAAATGGCTGTATTGAATAGATGTGTGCCAATTTTTCCAAATGTTTGGCAATAAAGGGTAAATTATCAGGTGAAGTAATGGGGGTTTCTACTCTGGATTTAGCAACATTCATCTTTATGTGGGAAACCCCTTCACATCCTAGAAAATACATGGATAAAACAATAGACTGGTTTAGGAATTCCGCTAGAACAATCCTATCATTCATCCATTTTTTTTTGGGGGGGGGTGGGGGGGGGGGGGGTTAAAAATGAATCTTCAAAAAGGTCCCATATCTGTGGGATCTTTATCCTGATAATAATGACAATGTGGGCAGTGGTGTAACCACCGCGAGGCAGCCCCCGCGGTGGCTTGGAGGAGCAGCGCTGTGGTGGGCGCCTGTCAGCTGGTGGGCTGCGGCGAACTGGCATTTTGCCAGAAAACAAGATGGCCGTAGGTGGGCTGCTGCGCCGCGGGCAGCTCCTCCCATGGGTCACGGCTCCGACTGTCCTCCTCAGAGCCGGCCCTAGGAGCCGCTGACAGCTCAGCTCTAGCAAAGCTGAGGTCAGCCGACAGCGTTAGCGCTGGATGCCGACAGCAGTGCAGGCGGCGGCTCAGTTGCGGTGGGGGGAACATGACAGACAGAGCCGCAGCTGCACGCTCTGCTGTACTATAGCTAAGATGAGCCGGCAGCGTGAGAAGGAAGCTGCTGCATGCTTCCCCTTAAAAATATGTACTCTCAGCGCTGGTCCTTTAGGAAGGCTGCTGTGCATGGGCAGCCGCTGTAGCAGCCCTCCTCCCATGGCCCTTCTTTGAGGAGTCAGTCAGTCCAACTCCAGCCAGTCAAGCTGCCAGTCCCAATCTTTCGACCTACCACCACCACAACTTTAAAAGCAGAGACAGACCAAAGGCACGTTACACAGTACCTAAAAAAGTAAGTGTGATTTTATATGTGTGTATGCCACTTGTTGGATTTTGTGGTCAGTACACTGTTGTGGTGTTGGAGGGCACTGCTGGCATTAGATTGGAGGTTGCCATGGCACACCAGTTGTACCCAGTAAGGCTACAGTGGATCCTGGCTAAGTTCAGTGTGCATTGCATGACTGCTGCTTCCTGCCAATCACTCTCCCCCACACACATTTGTCTTAACATTGGACTTTTATTTATAAATACTTTTAATTTATTTTTGTTTGTTTATATATATATATATATATATATATATATATATATATATATATATATATATATATATATATATATATTTCTAAAATATTAGGGGGGCGCCAGAATTTTTTTTGCAGGGTGAAGCAAAATTTATAGTTACGCCACTGAATGTGGGCAAACCATTACAATGGAATGAAAAGTTATTGCTCAATTGTAATATGCGCACAACAATGTTCCTGTATATTACAGTACTGTAATTGTTCTGACATGCAATGGTTTGATGACAAAAACAAAAGCAAACAGTGAATGGCCACTCGGAAGGATGGTACAGTATTCTGTTTTGCTTGACCATTACATATTGCCTGTGATATGTATATAAGCAAGAGACAAAGGGCTAAATGTATCAAGCTTCAAAAAAAAAAAAAAGAGGGATAAACAGCCAGCCAATCAGCTCTTAACTGCCATGTTACAGGCTGGGTTTGAGTAATACAGTAACAACAAATGAGAACACTGCATCTGGGAAGATAAATTAATAAAACTTGATTTTGTAATTTATTAATAGAATGATCTTTGTAAAACAATTGAATAAAGTTCAATCTAAAAAGGCACAAACATAATATATAGAAATACACACAAATTAATAACGGGCTCATTTGTTTGCTATCACACACGACAATTGGCTAGTGAAATCCTTTTAGTATGTCCGTCAAATGGAGGATTGAAAGGCAGCCTGTAGACATTCAAAGGTAAGTATAGGCAATTAATTTCAAGTTCCTAATGGTAGGATATAAAATGCCGGTGTCCCGGCTGGCCAGGGAGATAAGGGCCCTTAAATGATACAATCTGAAAGTTCCTTTTAGTAGTGCGGGCAAAATGGTTTGCTGAAATTATTTTTTTGATTATTTTCAAAGATGTAACAGATTCCATACGCGTTTCGTCTCCGAAAGAGACTTCATCTGGGTTTTTTTTTTATCTGCATAGAAGTTGGGCCCTATAGGCCTAAACTATTGAAGCAAATTGGCAATTCTAAGTCGGTGGCTGTTTTACCACAAAGAGAAGGAAATACTAAGGGCAGTATTCAACGTGAAAAATTCTCCGTGCATGGCGAGAGATTTTTTTCTCTCGCCATGCACTCGCCCTGTTCCGGAGGGCTCGCTGCCACTCCTGCTCCCACTATTCAATGTGGTTAAGACTCGCCGCCACTCGCGGACGAGCGTCCACAGCAGGGAGCTGGCAGGGAGCCGGGGGACGGTGGCAGCCAGGGAGATTAAAGTCTCCCTGGCTGCCCCAGAACATATGTGGAGGGGAGGTGGGCTCCCCGGGACCCAGGCAGCACAAGCTGCCCCCCCTATAGCCAGCGGGGGACCCAGTATTCACTGCACCCGATCGTGCATATGTAATGATCGGATGCAGTGAATATATGAATATCTAATGAGCGGCTCGAGAGCTCCGGCCCCCTGCTGGCTGCTCTGTGTATAAGCACATGAATAAAAATAACATGCCCCTTCACACCAAAATTAAAAAAAAAAAACCTTTTAGTTTAAAAGTTCACATTCCAGTTCTCCATGAAAAGATGGAGAATTGCTACATGGAGAGACACGGCAAAAATCACTTAAAAAGACAAATGCTCCTTCCAACGCGAAAACAGCACAAACTCGCCATAAAACAAGGCAAATTTTTCTCATTGAATACTGGCCCAAATCTCTATTGCGGGTGGTCTCATTTCTTATGGTAAAGAAATGGTAAGTAATTACCTTCAATAGTTTGAATGATAATTATAGCAAGAAAGATGAAACGGGCCTCATGGATGAATAGGACCAATTATTAAATGGATCCCTATCCTATAAAGTTCAAGGTGAACCAACCGCTTTATAGGATTTTTAAAGTTGCATGTAAACCATTCCCAGCTCCTGGTGTATGTGTTATTCTGTGTGTCCAGCCAACAAGTGGGTTTGAAAAATGACAGATCACTTTCAACTATTACTTTTTAAAGCTTGATACATCAAAAAGTGATATTCTTTAATCAAATCATCTGTATAAAGCGGATTCCCTGCAGCAATACCAGTTAAACGTGAGTAACTTCAAAAAATGAGTATTATTATAATAACAACACAATGAAGAGTTGTTTCAACATCAGGAGTCATATCAGAAAACAGTGGATATTGGCCAGTTTGGCCGTGTGCGTAGCCAGCTATACAAGAATACTAAGAGAATACTAGAGCCTGATTTAAACCCCATCGCTGGATTATCAAACAAGTACGCACAGATCATGGTGTGCATGGGCGAGGTCTCCCTGCGAAGAAGGTCAGTGGCTTTTCATCGCTGGTCATTTGGAGGTGCCATCCGCCCGTTTCCTGGGAGTTTTATTGAAAAATCCAGGAGTTTTCAAGGAGGCCATCTGATGTCCATTCCAGATCGAACTTCCAGTTTCTTCACAGATGCCGAGCAAGTCACAGACTACTCAGTCACTGCGCACACACAGAAGCAATCATTCAACAGTGAGTGATTGCAAACAGATTGTCTCAAGCCCTCGATGCCATTCGAAGCCTCGCACATGGGCGGGATTTCATTCTGGCGAGCGGTGGCTAAATGATCACTGGGCTCCGAAGATAGCAGCCCAGCAATCAGGTCTGAACCAGGCCTTTAGTGTTCATTCTAGCACCCTTGATCTTACAAAACCTGTGCAGTTCCTTTTTCCTGCCTGGGGTGTCACTGTCTGCAGTGGTGTCTATACAGATCAGACTGTACCAAAAGCAGACAGCGACACCCCAGGCAGGAAAGAGAAACTGCACAGGGTTTGAAAGGTGCAGGGTGTTAGAATGAGATGTGATCTTTAACCAAGTTATTTACTTCCATCATAGACATTGGAACTGTATGATTTATATAAAACACGGAGAAGCACAAATACACAAATGCTAGTAAAATCTGGACTTTAAAGGGTATGCAGTCAGTGGATAGAAAATATCTAGGTCGACGGTCACTAGGTCGAAACCTAAAAGGGGTCGACATTGCCAAAAGGGCCACACAAGCTTATGGTCGACGTAGGCAAGGTCAACAGTCAAAAGGTCGATCCAGATAAGTTTTTCATGATTAAAAAAAATAAAATAAAAAAAAAATTCTTTTTTTCATACTTTAGTATCCAAGTGGACATAGAGTGGGACTATAACAGTGTGCCGAGCACATCATGGTGATCGCAGGGTGCTATGCGGGTGGACGCGGTACATATATACGATGTCCATGTCGATGTACGGTTACATAGATACCAAAAAATCATAAAAAAACTCATGGCGACTTTTAGACTGTCGAACTTACGTTTGTGTTGACCTTTTAGCAGTATCTACCTAAGGTATGTTTACCCATTTTCGGTGTCCATATATTTACTGTCGACCATCTATACCGTAACCACTTTAAAGTCAATCATCACATGACTTAAAATGACTGCATTACTATCTGCATGTTAACTTACCCCTCAAAATAAATAAAATAGAATAGTCTACCAGTTCTACTTAATGCAAGATTTCAAGTGTGTCATCAATCAGAGTTTCTAGGGCCTGTGTGACAATGTAGAGGGGTGATCAGAGCACAAGAAGCATCACAGACTGATTGGCCATTGGATGCCAGTAAAAGTTTAAAATGGCAAAATGTAAATGATTTGAGAATAAGGTGGTAATGCAGCCAGCGGCAAAGTACCCGGTAGCAGTGTCAGACTGGGGCATGATGGGCCCACCAGGGAAATAAAGTGGTAGGGACCCAGGCATTGTTTTCAGCCCCTTGATAAAAATATATGTAGTAAATACTGCTAGCACATGCATGATAATATCAGGAATGCACTATTGGTAATACAGAATTGCCCTTAATAAATCCATGTTGAGAGAATGACATTCTGCATTTGTTTATTTCTAGTCAAACAGTATTTTTTGCAGAATCACCAGTTCTAGATAAACCTTATAACTTTTTAGAAATCCACACAATAGAAAAAAGGTATACTTTTTATTTATCTTCCATTTATAAAGGACTCTATATAGTGTTCATTCTAGAACTCGTCCTCTTTGGAAACCCATGCAGTTACTCTTCCCTGCCTGGGGTGTCGCTGTCTGCTGTAGTGCTTCTAGCACAGTGTGGTCTGTATATCAGCACTGATATGCATACCAGACCTTTGCTAGAAACACCACAGCAGACAGCGACACCCCAGGCAGGGAAGAGGAACTGCATGGGTTTCCAAAGATGGCGGGTGCTAGAATGAATACTACTATACTGTACATGGGTTCTGTAGTGCAATGCAAAGCGGATAGACTATGGTGATGCTTACGCATCCCCTGAAATTGACATTACTACAATTATAGAACACACAGATATTATATTGTCTAGATCAGGGGTTCCCAATCTTTTTTGAATCACGGCACCCTAGAATACAAGAGCTTTTTTTCACACACCTAGGCCAAAAAAAGTAGAAAAATATATAAAATTAAAATTAATTTTAAATGAATTGTGTTTATATGTGATCCTTAGGTTCAGTTACATGGTAAAGGGTTATGTTTGTACACAAATTTTATGATGGTAGTCACCAGAACTGGTTTTGTCCATAAATAATTGACCATAAATAATGTGACTTGGTCTTGGATCACTAACCTGAGGCACCCCTGCAAGTGTCCTGAGGCACCCCAGGGAGCCTAGGCGCAGTTTGGGAACCACTGGTCTAGATGCAGTTTGTGGAGAATTTTAAAAGAACAGACTAGAACAGGGCTGGGCAACACCGGCCCTAAAGATGTTAGTGAACTACACATCCCAGGATGCTTTGCATTAGTTTTGCTATGTGGCCATGCTGAAACTAATGCAAAGCATCCTGGGATGTGTAGTTCACTAACATCTGGAGGGTCGGTGTTGCCCAGCCCTGGTCTAGAAGGATTGGGGCATCTAGGGGGGGGGGGGGGGGGGGGGAATTTAACATATGGCCATCCAGCGGCTAACACGAGCTGTCTGAAAAAAATGCCTTTATTGAATAACAACAGCAATTGAATATATCCCAGAGTCAAAATGGCACAGTGTTCGGCCACATGCAATGCCGATACGCATCTCTGCTGTATCACATCTTGCCAGCATAGTTCAGAGACTTGTCTTTGGTGAGCGGACTCCTGACATTGGTATGCGGTAGGGAGAGTTGGGAAAGGTCCCAATTAAAATTGTTGGTGTCTAAATTGCAACAATCTCTGGAACAAAAAGAGACATATCTTTAAGTGTAACGGAACAGCTTTCTGCAGATCTTCTTTCTTCAATGTCGTAGAAGCTGCCTCCTTTCTATTCTGTGGGTTGTATCCCCATAGACAGATTTTCAATAACCGTTCCAAAAGGTTGTTTTGATCTGTACGCCTTATCTCTGCAGTGTCCTGGTAATATCACTGTTGCATCGATAGCTACATCTAACATTGACATGAACAGAAAGGTCATCCAAGTGAGGATTTACGTCCTACTTCCCTTTGTGCCATAGACCATATCTAGTGTAAAACTTCACCAATTCATTAAAATAAAGAAATACAGTCAGTGAGCAGTATCAAGGACAGTTTTCAGGTCTCCTTTTTGAAATCCCATGTACTATATATGTACAGATGTCCCAAATGCTCAGCATTAAATGAGCTTGACTGGACAGGTGCACTATGCTCAGACAGTGCTGTGCCCATCTGCTTCGCCAAAGGTATGAATGAACATACTAAGGAGATAAATATGGATTCTAAAAACTATAAATGTAATAATGAGAAGTTAAAATGCTTTACCTTCAAAACGTAAATATACAGAAGAGCTCTTTAACCCTTTGAGTGCCAATTGATGTTTGTCAAAAATAGGTGTAAAAATTGCAGAGCAAACCTTTTTATTCATCATAATGAAAGAGGTTGGAACTCTAAGGTGTGTATTCAATGCTTTCTGCGAGCTTTTGACAGCAATGAATTTTTCAACACAAATTGCCTGTTTCTCCGGTGTCTCATTTCTCATGATGTGATCTAAAAGGGAGCTTATTATTATATTGCTGCACAGAGCGGCCAAGTTGTTTGACTGCATGACCTGAACGTCAAGCGACTGATCGCGTCCATTGACTACAATGAGAGAGCAATTACAGACTCTTTCATGCGAACACTGTGTAAGAAATGCTAATTTGACCAGTGTAATCAGATCAGAGAGGTTAATCTCAAGCGTTTAATCACACAAAGTAGCACAATGTTTTCTAAGTGATTAAGCTAATGTCAGTTCGGGGCCTATTTATTAAAATTCCCATAGATGCCCTGAAATCTGGAATTGCAGTAATTAGGCAATGAGTTTTGGTGGCAATTTAACAGTGCCCTCATGGCACATCCATCCTGGTGAGCCGCAAAACCTTTAGTTTGGCTGCAACAAAAGGTCCATGGCATTGTTACTTTGTATGCACAACCCTAAGTCCCCTGCATGGAAACTGAGAGCTGGGGGACTGGAACCAGACCAGAAAGCTCTCTCTAAGTTTTTGGAGCTGGGTACATAATGCCAACATTGCCCTACATTGTATAGGGCAGCAACCGGACATTTATGCAGAGGGCAACTATAATATCTCCTGTATCATTGACTTGATAAGACATTTAGTGGGAATTCAAAGGACGGTGGGAAATAAAAACACTGCAGTTTTTACCTATTCATTTATTGGATTGAAAGATGAGATGCAGCAACTTCTATAGAAATCACTGTATTTTTCTTCTCACTCCTCCAGTCTGAGCAGGTCTGAAATTAACAAAAATAATTATTTTTTTTAGGAAAAATCACCAGGACTCACTCAGGCATCCTGGCAGCACCTTGGCTAATTATTCCCCACCCTAAGGACTAATTAAGCCATAGGAAGTTTCCAGTAGCTTTATTATACCGCTTTCAGACCGCAAATGCAGAGTCGCGCCGGGACTTTGAAACTGTTCAGTCCCGGTGAGACCCTGCATGTGCAGTTGGTTCAGATCGCATAAGCCACCCGGCAGCTAGTGTGAACCGGAAATGGGTCGCTCGTCCCGTTTAACCCGATCACACTGCACAGCAATGAACCGGTAAGAACGCTTCTTTTTACCCCGTACGTATTGCTACCAGTTAGCTGTAACCAGTAACCCCTTTTACATCGCACCAATTACCGGGTTGAACGGCATGAACCCAGTAATTTTGTGTGGGGGATTAGTCAGTAAGCAAGGTTTTCTCTTCCAGCATTGGCTTACAGACTCCTGCAACAGTGGTGAGTATTTTGTGAGCATCTGTGAGTGAGTGTGGGCCCAGCAGCCACCTCCCCAGTTTGAAGATGGAGGTGAGACCACTGGTCAAGTATAAATTTACATATAATATATAAGCATTTATTATAAGTTGGATACCGCCGGTATCTGGCAGCATGCATAACCGCAGTAATCAAAATTGGGCACAAGGTACATAAAGTTTTTTTTACCTCTCGCCCCAATGAATTTATAACCCTTTTACACCGCACCTCGGAACCAGATTATTGCCGATGCGTCAACCCACATCAAGGTGTGGTGTGAAAGCAACAAAGCTTGTAACTCTGTCAACCAACCTGGCAATTCGACTCGGGCATAAGAAGGGTTAAACCAGGGTCTAATGTGAAAGGCTAGGCTCTGATTGGACCCCAAACTGAAATCCGGGGTCTGATCTGGCTTTGCGATCTGAAAGGGGTGTAAGTGATACGGTTATGGTATAAATAGACAGACTCATCATAGACAGTTTTATGGTCAACCACTAATGGTCAACAGTCACAAGGTCGGCAGGGTCTTAAGGTCGGCAGGGTCTTAAGGTCGGCAGGGTCTTAAGGTCGGCAGGGTCTTAAGGTCGCCAGGGTCTTAAGGTCGCCAGGGTCTTAAGGTCGCCAGGGTCTTAAGGTCGCCAGGGTCTTAAGGTCGCCAGGGTCTTAAGGTCGCCAGGGTCTTAAGGTCGCCATTGGAAAAAGGTCGCCATTGGAAAAAGGTCGCCATGAGTTTTTAATGTTTTTAGGGTGTCTATGTCAACATGGACACTAAGTGTACCGCTTCCCCTTGAGCCCTGCTTCGGGCTCTGTGTCTCGCTACGCTCGGCACACTATTTTATTCTCCCTCCATGCCCTAGTGGATGGTACAGCATGAAATACACCGGTCGGCACATGTTGGCTGAAAATTTTGTAAAAAAAATGCATGTGGACCTTTAAACCCTGTCAACCTATTGCCTGTCGACCTTTAGACCCTGTCGACCTTTTCAATATCGACCTTTAAACCCTGTCAACCATTAGTGGTCGACCATATGACTGTCTATGATGAGTCTGTCTATGACCAAGTGATACTTACTGGGAAATAGCCTTAGATGCCCTACTGGATATTCGGTACTCTTTACCTAGCACGTCGCCCACGATTTTGATCGTGGGCATCGCAGGTAAAAAAATCGCGGGCATCGTGGCCATTGAATGCACTAAAAATCGGGTGCGACGCGACCGACGCCCGCGATTTCCCATAGGGATCAATGTTAAATTTCTCAATTGACCCGATTTTACTGTTCAATGCCTCAATTGACCAGATTTTTCCATAGGAAACAATGTTAAATGGCCCACAAAGGCCAAATAGTCACCCTGAAGTGTGAAATGGGCCCCACAATTGTTAACGCCACCCCACGATCAACGTCAACCCGAAGCGTGGCGAGCGCAGCGAGCCTGCGAGGGGCGGCGGTACGCGTCCTACGACCTTTTCATACCCCCACTATCCACGTCGGCGTGGAGTTGAGAATAGAATAGTGTGGCGAGGGGACGCGGATACCTTCACAGGTAAACGCGTCCCTTCGCGGGCTTCACAGGTATCTGCGTCCGCTCGCTGCGTTCGCCACACTATTCTATTCTCAACTCCACGCCGACGTGGATAGTGGGGGCATGAAAAGGTCGTAGGACGCGTACCGCCGCCGCTCGCCACGCTTCGGGTTCACGTTGATCGTGGGGTGGCGTTAACAATTTGGGGGCCATTTCACACTTTAGGGTGCCTATTTGGCCTCTGTGGGCCATTTAACATTGTTTCCTATGGAAAAATCGGGTCAATTGAGGCATTGAACAGAAAAATCGGGTCAATTGAGAAATTTAACATTGTTCCCTATGGGAACTCGCGGGCATCGCGTCGCACCCGATTTTTTAGTGCATTCAATGCCCGCGATGGGTGCCGTGCTAGGTAAAGAGTACCGGATATTCTTCTATAATGTAACAAACAAAGTAAAACAAGAAAAAACAGAATGGGTATTTTCTTGGCATGGTGTCTTTTGTTTTGTTTGGTAGTACATTTAGTAAGGTGAATAATGTGCACCGCACACCCCACACTCCCTCTTCAGCACAGGACAACATAACTTCTTGGCAGCTGCTGAATGCAACCGATAATAGACCAGCAATGTGTTATCTACTATAGCAAGATTCACATGTACACAGGTCAGCATTTCATTAACACCTTAGAACAGTTATAGATTTGGTGTTATGGCTGCAGCTGGGTTTATCCTACACACATCAAAAACACAAAATTAATGTAAAAATGAAAGTGTGAAGTAATACCAAGCTAGATAAAACAACACACAATGCCGGATATAGCATAGCTTAAAAAGTTGTCATCTTTATTTTACTCTGCAATTTAGATTTAGTTTTTTGCTACCAGGTGCAGTTACTTGCCTTTTCTTGCAAGATACTTTAGAGGTTTGTTACAAAATCGGGCGTGGCATACTGTAGCTAAAGGCCCCCATACACTGTGGCTACTTCTTCCCTTGAAAAAGTTGCACACAGCGCTCCGGGCGGCAGGATCCTTTTTCATGCAATATATCAGGGTTGCGGAGGCGGGGTGTGGTAGTGGGCGGAGTGTCAGACCCCGAACACCCCTGAACATGGATCATGATTAAGTGTGTTCTGGATTTCAAAGGAAATTGGATAGATATTGGATCTGATATGTATCAATGTCTGGGCACCTTTAAAGCTTCTAAATGACCCCTTAGTGCCTGGTCTTCTCCTTCCCGTAGCTGTTACCATTTTATATCTCATGGATATCAGCAGAATTTTTGTGCTGACATTTTCTATGTTATTTATGTAATCACTACAACATTTATTAATATCCATCTCCTTATTCAAATTATGACGTAAGTATTTAAAAAAAAAAATTGTTGCATAAATGTAAATGTGACACTCAACCTGAGGCAATTCCAGTGGTTTTATTTTTTAAAATACTGAATTGTTATTAAGGTATAAGAGTACACACTACAGTATACACACTGTAAACCAGTACAAGTCCGTCAAGTTATCAAGAAAAAGACACGTTAACACATATGTAGTGGTAAAGCAATTATAACAAAGTAACACAGTTTACTATATCCCAATATATAAACAAGAAAACAGTGAGACAAAATAAGGACAAGACAAACAGAAACAAGAGGAGGGGGGACAAGGGCAGCCATACCGTATACATCCTAAGAACAATATAATATGCAATGATCCTAGACAGTATCAGATCCAGGGCAATGGAGTCACGATAGACCAATGGTATCAGTAGTCAAGGGAGATTGACCTTGCGACTCGTGGTACTCTGTCCACTTAATCCATCTCATAAAAATAGAGAAAGCAGAGAATAAGTACAAATAGCCACTTCAAAGAGATGGTGCTCATGCACCTTGTCAACTATGGGCTGGACACTCGGAGCTGAGGTAGATTTCCATAAATGTCCAATAGACGCTTTAGTAGCAAGATATGTTCGAGAATGTACTTATCACCACTCGGGAGATGAGGTGCATGATGTAACAGTGAACACAGGGGGTCAGCATAAATTTGAACTTACAATACAGTGCTAATAAGAGAGAATATCCCAGACCAGCGGACGCAACAAAGGATACCCCCAAAATATATGAAGGATAGATCCAATCCCTCCACACCGCCTCCAACAAAGTTAGGAAACAGAAAGCCAAATGCTATGCAGCCGATGGGGTGTGAAATACGCCCTCTGGTATAGTTTATAAAACATCTCTGAACGATTTAAACATTTAGAAACCTTTAAATAAGAAAGGTCATCCCACTCATCCTCAGAAAGCGTTACAGATAATTCACCTTCCCACCTAATATGTGCCGGTAACTTTCCTTTCTTAGAACTGTGTATTGGTACCATTTAGAGATCTGAACCTTATGGTAAGGGAAGGATAGCCAGGAGTACAACAACTTGGGAACCACAGGGTGAGCCCCAGGGCTACCTAAGTAAGCATGAAGCCAGTGTCTCAATTGAAGAAATCTTATTTAGGGATCTCAAATTTAGATCGTAGTTCAGAAAATGTCATTAAGCTACTGAAGGGAACAAATCTTTCTAGTGAACTACACCAAGGGAAGACCAGGAATTGAGTCAGAGATATGGAATTAGGGAAGCAACAGTAACGAGAGATAGATTAGGGCCAGGAAGAGATTCTTTTTCATTGGCGGAAATAATTTTATGCCAGACAGACAACGTGGACCTAATCACAGCCGGACCACACCGGAGCAGCCAAAACAAATCAGTGAGATCAGCAAAACATAGGTCAGTTAGGAAGGACCGTTCTATGAGAACCCAGGGTTTGCAACTCCAGTGTTTTAAAGAACAGAACCTCACAAGATGACTCCTACAGTAGAGCTTGCCCTAGATGACTCCTACAGTAGATCTTACTTTTCTGAGCACTGGAGGTTTATGCTGTGTGCACAGTGGGATTTGTCACACAAATAACGAGGAAATAAAATGTGTTTATTTGACTTAAACTAATAAAATATATCAATCGAACTTTAGGTTAATAATATTTCTACAAAGATAATAGATCATTATGTACAATCCCCTGACTTCCCATTCTCAATAAATAAATGCATTTATAGTTTAATATATTATCACATGTGATTTGATTCCATTATATTTGTGTTACAAGAATAAATGTATCCTGTATGTATGATTTATTAGTCCTTTCATCGTACCAGAGCAGCAGCCATGTCTGACTCTTGGATGAGAAAAATCAAACAGTGGATACATAATAACGTACACGCTTAGCAGGATCACTATACTGTGCTAGCCCGGTGCAGGACAAAATACCATAAATACTTCCAACTTGCAAATGAAATCTCTAGTAAAAGAGATTGCCACCTGCACAGTGCTGGTATATATTTTGTGACCAAGATAACGTGACCCACGTATCCAATGAAGACAAAAATCACAGGCAATGCTTCAGGAATGTTAATTATACCCCTTTCACACCAGAAACGCAGAGACCAACCCGGGAGTTAAATTCAAGGGACAAGCAGGAAAAATCCCGGGTTGGGACACATTCACACATGCTTTTGAAGCAGGGACAACCCGGGTCAGCACCTTTTACACTGAACCCGGGATGACCCTGCATTTCTATGAGAATATCATTGAAAATGGCCTTTTTAGGCTCACAGATGAGGTAATTAGGGAGAGGGGTAAAGGGAGAGAGGGAGGGAGGGCCTTTGCAGACATTGCAGGCTTTCAGGGTTGACATAGCACTGCTGGGGTCTGTTGTGCCACAGAGCTTGCACAGTGTCTTCCTTTATGCTGTGTGATTGCCAGTGCAGACATTCTTGGCTTTCAGGGGTTAAAACGCACTTCTGGGGTCTGTGGTGCCAGAGAACATACACAGTGTCTCCCTGCATGCTGTATTCTGCCTCTGGGCGTGTCTGTGAGCGTCCACAACAACAGGAAATTGCCCTGCTAGCAAATCAGCATTAGCAGAGGCAACACAGGAAGGGGGGACATGTCCCTGCATCTTTCACACCAGCCAGCAACCCTGGAAGGACCCGGGAGCAGCCCTGCTACCTAGCAGGGTTGAATTGCCGGCAATTTTACCTGGGAATTTGTCCCTGGAACCTTTCACACCAGCTCTAGTCCCGGGTTGTTCCCAGACCCAACCCGGGAATTTAGGCTGGTGTGAAAGGGGTATTACATACTGTATGGGACATAGACCTTGATTTTGATCTGCTCGGTAAGCTGCAATGTCCGCTCAAATCTAGGTTCAGTAATGTGAAGCCTGGAAGAGTGGTGAAGGAGCTGGCCAAGCAGCTGACCCACGGTGGTGGATTATTTCCCAAGGTTATCATTACTGCCAATACAGAATACTAATCATGAGCACAGAAGGTTTGCATAATGGAAATATGACTTAGAGGTTTCAAAAAGACAGCATATCAGCATAAATTTTCATCTTACCATCATTGAAACACATTTATAGCACCATATGGAAACAGACATGGGATAATTTTCTATCCAAAATATTCACCTATGCAAGCTATAGGCATATTTTATTGTATTGGTATTTGGTACATGTGTCTGTGAGAACAGCAGTGTCCAAGTGAAGAAAATAAATATTTGCGCAGACACCTCCTCCCAAAGTCTCACGCCTCGCCTGCATTGCTGAATATTAAATGCATAATTCCTGGCCTCAAGTTTCAGGACAGGATTGTTATTACACACTAGGTTTTATGATCTGATTTTACAAGCATTGTGGATAGGACACGCCGACTGCCAGTCTGCCCTCTATAGAGCACACTGACCTACCAATCATGGATCCCAATGTATACTGTGCTGCCTTTTGTCACAGTATATCTATCCTATGCTTAAGACAGCTGAAGCTTATTTATGTGTTCCCAGCGCTCTGGCTCCTTGTGCATGCTGTAGCGGGTAAAGATAGACATTATAAACCTTTATACGCATTTGTGAGCAGAAGGGGAAGTGATTTACAGCATATAGCTCAAAGTCAGAATCTACTACTCAAACACGGAACATTTTGAAACCAAATTTAAAGGATACACAGAATTAAAATGACAATAAAAAATACGAATGACGAAAACACAATGATCAGCAGGGATAGATTATCTTGCACATCATAAAACTGTGCAGGCCTGTTAGGTACAGGTTATCTCTGCACTGTTTTATGTCATGTTCCATTGTGCTGGCATATATATATATTTCTGCCAGTAACTCCCACGTACCGTGAGGAGTGCCAAGATATTGCAAGGCGTTCTAGCTGCCAGTGCGAGAATCAATGTGATCTCTAGATGGGAGAACAGTATATCAAGTTGCAGGCTGTTAATGTAAATGTGTTAATTGCTGTAACCTATACAGAATGTCAACTTAATTGCATCTAGTGCATAATATGCCGAATGCCCCTTATGTCCATAACATTCACCTCCCAGACAATGTGCATCTCTGCCCACACACTACTGGATCGTGTGTGTATGGATCTGATTTCAGATGTCCTGGACCTGTACGCAGAATGGGCGCATACCAGTACAGATTCCCAGGCAGACACTTCTACAGCTGGAAGAATGGCGACACGGAGTAGAGCCAGTGGCATGGAATGGGGCCGAGACGGGGATGACTTTTGCATAAAGAATTAGAGATTAGGCAAATAAATGCAAATTGGATTTTTTAATTGATACAATCCAAAACGTATAACTTTTTTTTTCTTCCCTACATTTGCTTTAATGCGCTCCTGCTGAATCTAAAAGGTTACCTTGTATCTCCTACTGCCATCCATTCAGTGGTATGTCTTCAGCTGTTAACCATCTGTCATATTTAATTCTCCATTACCTTATATAACCTACTGTACATAGTGTCATTTTGGTCTTGAGGAACCTATACACTGCAGGCAACTGCTTTTTCCTTTATTGCTGGTCTCTGATGTAGGGATGGCCATCGTTGCCATTGCCATCGATGGCAATACTGCAACTGGCCATCGATAGTGATAAACTATGCAATAGATGACCATCAATATTTTTACCTATCGATGGTCATCCATTGAGTTTGATTGATTGGCCTGTGGGCCAATCAAAACACGGGGGGGGGGGGGGGGGGGGGGGGGGGGGGGGGGGCGCTATCCTCCGTATCCCGGCACTTTGAAAAAAAAAAAAAGCAAAAAAGTTCGCAACTTACCGAGCAGTTGTGGTGCCCCCCCGCCGAATCATGGTTGCGAGGGGATACGTTATGAAAACACATCCCCCTTGCATATGCATGGAGCAGGAGAAATTAAGCCAGCATGTTGAGCTGCTGTCAGGGAATTCTTTCCCGTGGTGGTAGCGGCTCAGTGCTACTGCTGATGGGGAGCAGGATCACAGTGCAAGGGGTGGCTTGCTGGACCCACTTGACTATATAGTCAAAATCTAATGTTAAATCTCACCGTGTGTACACAGCATAAGAAACACCGCTCTGTCAAGCACCTGTTTCAGTTTATAAACGGATCTGAACAACTTCCATTCTGTGTATAACACTAGAGAGAGTGGTCTGCTCACTTGAAGAATAAAGGTCAGAATCTTATGAGTAGCCTCCTGCAAAAGGATATTCTCTCATTCTGAGCACTCTGGTGGAACAATAATCCCCAAATAGTACAGGCACTACTGGGGACAGGATCTGTAACTGGCACTACTGGGGACAGGATCTGTAACTGGCACTACTGGGGACAGGATCTGTAACTGGCACTACTGGGGACAGGATCTGTAACTGGCACTACTGGGGACAGGATCTGTAACTGGCACTACTGGGGACAGGATCTGTAACTGGCAATAAATGTGCAAGAAATGATTGCTCAGTATTCAAATTCTGGGTCTGAGATTGTACACAAACTTTGTTTCATGCACAAATAAAATACATCTGTGTGCATTTCATGTGTTTGATGTGTTTATACAACATAAACTCAAGATACCTAATTGAAATATAAAAATATTCCAAAATACAGGATAATCTGTTATCCAAAATGCTTCTGGTCCCGAGCATTTTGGATAAGGGATACGCAACCTGTGCTGACACCCAAGTTTCCAGATTGCCTCCGGTCACCAGTTTTGTAACGGTTTAAAGTGATACCATCATATACCAACTTTCAAATATATCAAGGGTTTTAACAAGGTACAGGTGGGAGACATTCTTCACAGGAAGAGGAGCAGCAGAACACGAGGACATGCACTGAAACTAGAGGGAGGAAGATTCAGGGGAAATTTGAGGAAGAATTACTTCACAGAAAGAGTAGTAGATAAGTGGAATAGCCTCCCAACAGAGGTGGTAGACGCAAATACAGTAGTACAATTTAAACATGCTTGGGATAGGCATATTGATATCCTTACAAAAAAATAAGGATCAAATATGGTTTGAGGTAACATGTTTAAAAAAGGGGCAGACTAGATGGGCCAAGTGGTTCTTATCTGCCGTCAAATTCTATGTTTCTATCATCTCTACATAGAACAACACTGTTCTCTTATAATAAATCAATAAGAATTTATCCTTTTGGTTTTTATCAGACACAAATGTGTATGTGGTAAAGATGGTACCTGATTGCATAGTTGTCTAAAATAGGTAAAACATACTGAAATCATTTATCAATGGTTTTATTCCTCCAATGCCAGGAGGAGAACGTGAACTATAGCAGCAATGGAAGGATCCCCACAAGCTCACTGCACACACCCCATACCAGCAAAACAAGTAAAACACTAGAACCCATTGTTTCTCGTGTTACCGTGGCCACTAGCGGTTACCGATTGCAGAGTAAATATTGTTCTATCCAGAGGTATAACTTGCTGAGAAAACCTATAGAGCGCTCCAAGCATAAACACGACAAATAAAACCGCCCAACACTTCTGATCCATGCATAGAGAAAGTGATTTGTAAACTGCCCCAAGGCCATATCTAGCTCTCTACAAGTTCTATACAACCGTTTCCGCCCACCTAAATGCCGATTCATTGCCGCGTACACCAGTGCAGGTCAATGAGGCATACTTCCCAACTTGTCTGTGGAGAGATGGCAAGCCTGTCACGATCCAGAATTCATAATGTTGGTTTCTGCGTTGAACGGAATTCTTTAATTTCCATCACTTTTTTTGCTGACGTGACTATCATTTGCAATGTCAGTAGCTGTGGGTTCCCTTCCCAGCTGTAGCTCATTAGGTGCTAATTACTATACTTTAAATAGAAATTTGCTGCCAAGCTACCTTGCTGGGATATTTCCCATCGGTTGGATCATGGATACTTAGCTTCATCACTTCAGTGAAGCCAGTCTCTAGGCTCCTGCATTTACATAGGGTTCCTGGAATAAACTCCTTGACCTTCTCCGAGTATCCTGAATCTCTGAGCTCCTTGTCCCTGGCAAGTTTTCTAAATCTGTCATTTCTGAAAATAATAACATATTCTGGACTATCATATCTCTTACCACTGCTCAATTATCGGTCAGCCATATCATTATACCCTATATGGTTTTAAAACTTCTATTCTGCTTTTTTTTATTGCTTTGGACCCGTTATTACTGCGGTCTTGGTAGCAAAGAGACTGAATGACCTGGAATATGTTGTTCTGGAGTAATCAGTATTCCCTAAAGTATTGCCTGGTAACTAACCCATGAGATCCATATGGACATACTATTGTAGTAAACGAATAAAGAAAGAAATAGTCCCAAGGTGCAAACCTAATTCCTGCGGCGACACATTCAAATGAGGACCGCCACAAAATCCTCCAGTAGGGAAACAATGTTTGTATAGGCCATGGGCCTTCCACCTGTTGCCCTCCAGATGTTGTGAAACTACATGTTCCAACATGCATTGCCACATTTTTTTCCTATAAGAGCATGACAAAACAGTCAGGGCATTATGGGACATGTAGTTCCACAACATCTGGAGGGCCACAGGTTGAAGACCTGTGGTGTAGGCATGGGATTCTGTTAGCCCACAAGTAATGTTCTATCCATTGGATTCAACCAGACCAGTCAGTAGGAGGTGATCAGTGTCATGATTCTCATAGAGGGTAGAACAATAAACAAAACAACAAAGACTGATTGGAGGGTATGCCTAAAAAGGGTATAATGTTCCCAGAAAAAAAATGCGTACCTTCACTCACACAGTGGGGTTAGTGTACATTTGCATAAAGGTATCTTTACAGGGTCACCTTTCATATAAGGAGGATCCCGGTCAGCTGGGTCACCACTAGTGGATGCGGAAATGCCCCGTACCGTACTCACACAGTTGGAAGATGGGGAATGCAGTCACCGGCGGCTATTCACTCCCGAATGGAGCAAAAATGTAATTGCTCCGTTGGGCGCCCGGCAAATAAGTAAATTCTGACCCCATGAACAAAAGGGTGTGGTATGGGGTTCCGACAGTCGGGATCCCGACAGTCATTATCCCGACTGCCCGGACTCAGACAGCATGGCGAGCGCAAAAAAGCCCCTTGCGGGGGCTACGCGAGCACCCTATTCTATTTCTCCCTCTATGGGAAAATAGCGGGTGGCCGTCGGGCACCCGGCTGTCTGCGTTTTGACAGTCGGGATCCAGACGTCGGGTAAATTACTGTCGGGAACGCGTCTGGCACCCGAACAAAATAAGAAAAGTGACTTACGATACAAAACATAGCAAGGTTTATAAACATTTCTACATCAGCAATCATATAATACCAAAAGAAACAGCACAGCAGCAGAAACCAAAGGATTCTTCTTATAAAAGATTTATTTATACGCATAGTAAAAACAGAAATGAAAAGAAAAAAAGGAACGGCCTATGTCAGGATTATCAAATCTGAAGCAAAAACATGCAAGTGGTACAACAGTATGTAAGCACTTACATATGGGTCCGGCCCAGGTCATTGAACAATTATTTCAAGCCATGTCCTGGTTGATAGAGACACTTTTACACTGCTGGCTGGACCAGGGATATTGCCGGGCATAGATCTGCCTTAAATGGGGAACTCCAAGCACTATAAATGCGGCAGTGAATGTGACTCGGGTCAAATGACCCGAGTCACATTCACCGACACACTGCCCCCATAACCTTCCTGGACCAACTAGGGTAGCTACCTGGGCTAGATTGTGGAGTCACTGAACTTGGGTCAGCCCTTTTACACAGAGCTACGTCCTGGGTTAATCAAACAATAACCCGGGGTTATTAGAGTAGTGCAAGAGGGGTATAACTGTTACAGTGCAAGTAATGCAGAGGTAAAATGTGCAGGGAGATTTAGATTTGGGATGATCAACTGAATTTAGTAAAAAAAATACCATAGGTTCATTAAATAAATTAATTAAAAGTTTCATTGATTTGCCTGCAACCCTGCGGCTAGTGCTCCTAATTATCAATCAATCTAGTCAGCCAAGCTGAAGTGAACAATTTCAATTCTAATCTATGTTCGGGATCATTTACACTTTGTATTTGTAATAGTGGCTTATACAAGCAGTGCTATTGCTGTGCATGCTGCCCCCAACATGAGGCTGGGGAGGTTCTGATTAGTTTTTTTTTCAATCAGCTGAAATCTCCAAACTCGTATACAGGTATATGGGCTTCACCAGCTTTCCCTGTGATGAAAATCACAGCAACTGTGAAAATACAAGCCATAAATAAATATGGAGCAGACACGATATACAAAAGTGTAATGGTGTGTACACACAGTGCGATAATGGTGATCACCAGGACCTAGAGGCCTCGGCTGGCAGGGAGGGAGGGACGGCGAGGGGTAAGGGGCAGAGCACAGGCTGCGCAGTCTATTTCTCCTTTCGATTCGCGATCAGGTGTGGCAAAACACAGTGCTGTCGATAACCCAAATTGCACCGTGTATACACAGATTAGTGGTGTTTACACATGGTGCAATCCGGGGTGCCGGAACAAGCTGGCAGGGAGGGGAGGGATGGCGAGGAAGGGGGGGGGGGGGGGGGGGGGGGGAGAGCAGCATTCCGAGATAGTAGAAATAGACTGTGCTGCACAGACTATTTCTACTTTCGATTCCAATGTTGCAGGGCCGAGAATCGGGATCAAATCGCGATCAGGTGCGATAAAACATGATGCGATTTGCACTAACTGCTATCAATTTGAATTATATATTCAAAATCAATAGCCCAAATTGCACCGTGTGTACACAGCTTAAAGAGCCCAGCTGTTACTTTCAGGGAAAAAAGGCTGCCATGCTTTGCTAACTGAAATGTCGGTACTTGTGACTTATCTGGGCGCCCGATTTTCTTCATCGCACCTAAAAATCGCGTCAAATCGCATTGCATACAATCAGATTGCATGCGATGCGATTTGACGCGATTTTAATATGTGAAGGCACCCAGATGCCTGTTTCATATGTGAAATGGCCCCCCAGACCCCATTTTTAATTGTATTCCCACCCTGATGGCTAAATGCCCCCCATTGTTAACGCCACCCCACTATCAACGCCAACCCGAAGCGTGGCGAACGCAGCGAGCCCGCGAGGGGCGGCGGTGCGCGTCCTCCGACCTTTTCATACCCCCACTATCCACGTTGGCGTGGAGTTGATTTTATATAGTGTGGCGAGCGCAGCGAGCCGCCGAGACCGAAGCGTGGCGAGCGCACGCGGATACCTGTGAAGCCCGCGAGGGGACGCTTATAGCTGTGAAGGTATCCACGTGCGCTCGCCACGCTTCGGGCTTGGTGGCTCGCTGCGCTCGCCACACTATATAAAATCAACTCCACGCCGACGTGGATTGTGGGGGTATGAAAAGGTCGGAGGACGCGAACCGCTGCGCTCGCCACGCTTTGGGTTGTCGTTGATAGTGGGGTGGCTTTAATAATGGGGGTCGTTTAGCCATCAGGGTGGGTATACAATTAAAAATGGGGTCTGGGGGGCCATTTCACATATGAAACAGGCATCTGGGTGCCTGTACATATTAAAATCGCATCAAATCGCATCGCATGCAATACAATAGCATACAATGCAACAGCGATTTTCTCTTCAAGGGAAATCGCATCAAATCGCATGCTTAGGGTACTGGCATACAATTTCAACATCGGGCGCCCAGATAAGTCACAAGTACCGAAATGTCTGCTTTTACTCAAGGAGCAAATATTGTTTTATTGCAAGCAATATGTAAAAGGGGAATTTTTTTCCCCTTAGGTCTGAAAAATAAAGAGGACTCATCACATGGTATATTGATTCAAACTACGTGTTTTTCTTAGCAATTAACATTAGTAAAACTTTAAATATTAAATCAAATTAGGCATTGATTCAAATAGGGGCGAGTCTGGTCTTGAGAGCTGTTCTCACGGCTAATCGCACCACGTATCACTTGCATTCCAGGATATTACAGAATATATGCATTATTCAATTTTTTTCAGTCAATTCTTTTGTAATTAAACAGACTTCATTTGCTTTATATGGGTTTTTTACTTAAAAAAAGATGCCCAAATCAGCCATTAAACACCAGGCGACTTTGAGCTGAAAATCGCTCAAAACAGCAGGTTTGAGCGGCTTTCAGCTCAAAGCCGCCCAGTGTGTGTGCCCCAGTGATGAGCGCTGCTGCTGCGCGCTCCCACAACATCGCCGAGAAAGCCATTCATCTGCTGGTTATACCAGCAGATGAGCGGCTTTCAGGACGGCTTTGCATAGCACTCAGCTATGCAACACCGTCCTCCCCCCCCCTCCGTCGGCGTCAGGCAGGGGGAAAGCAAACCCTCACCGTGGCAACTGTGACGTGGCATTTCTAATTGGATTTAGCATCCCCTTTTCGGCCTACAACACTTGTACTTTCTCATCTAGGCCGTTAAAGCACAACTTTCTGCCTCCACCTGTGACCTTCCCACCAACCCCTCCAAGCTAGACCTCTGGTGAGTACTTAAGATTCTTAAGAGTCACTGGAGGAAATATTGAAAGGTGATGACTTATCAGTTACTGGCATTGCTTTTCTAATCACTGCAGGAGGAAATGCACCAGGATACGGTTGGGTCTCATTGTGTGCTCCATCCTGCTGTTACTATATGGAGATTGCAACAGTGGAGATACTAGGGAGGGAAGAGAAAAATGCTGCGGGCAGCCATTCATCTCTACTACCACTGACATTCTATCACTTGACAACAGATTGTTGACCAGGAAGAGTCCTTGTTCTGGAAACTCAGCATTCTTCTTTGATGAGACATTGTGGAGGTGTTCTGCACATCCACGCTGAATAGTACTTTGTGAATATGCTGCATTACATATACTGCCTTATTTTCTGAGTTTATAGCTGCCTTCCTCCCAACTGCTAATCCATATATTATAATCAGTCAATAGATTATATATGTTTTGCCCAAATCTGGTGAGTAGACATACATATGAATGCTATAAGGACTTTTTTCTTGTGGTGACAAAAATCTTACAAATCTTCCCATGCGGGGGCTTCTTTATAGGGCTATTTAGGATATTGCTTTTTTACCCTTTTCCCTGGTAATTGTATACATATAAAAACACACAAAAAAAAACAAAAGACTTTTTTAAAATGAAAAAACAAAAACAAAAAAACCCCTATCTATGTCTATGACGGTTTGTACAGAGTAGGGAAAATTAGCTTTTTCCCATTTAAGATTAAAAATTTTCTTATTTTCAGCTTATTAACCAAATACCAGTCCATCAAAATGGCAGGGGGGTATTCAATTAGTCCATTTTTATCAGCTAGCTGAAAAAACTGGGCTAATTTGAAACATTACTATTCAATTGCATCAGTCTTGGAACGGTTTTCAGTCACGTTTGTGTTTTGTTGAAATGGCATTGGCAGTAGAATGACTAAAAACCAGTTGAAAATGGCCACAGTTTCATAAAAAAAAAAATGTGGAACAGCAAGTAATTTGCCAATCCACGTATTTTTTGCCCGTGCAGAATTTTTTGACAAGTTGAAAAATAGGCACTTTGATTGAATAGGTTGAACCTAAAGTTGACGTAAACGTAAAAAAAAAAAGTGCACTTTTTTTTCTACTAGGGGAAAAAAAATGCACTTCATTGAATACCCCCCCCAGGGAAGAAGGACCCATGTGCTCCATAAGCAGCTACTCAAGGTACCTGTGACAAGCAAAGCTTCCTTCCCATCTTTAACACTTTGCACATACAGTCTGCCTCCTCCAGTCCAAACACACACGCTGCCCCCTCCAGTCACACACAAACTCAGGGGCATGACCTAATCATGGTGCACCATGGCCATATCCCCTTTTTAAAAACCTACCATGCAGCAGGCACCTCGAGTCAGCCTGGGATAGGAGGCACGACATTTGCCAATTGACAGAAGCACCCCTGCACCTGTCAAGCTGAGCCGACCCTAGGCTTAGCATGCATGCCCCAAGGCATGTGGAATGCCCTAGACATTTGCCTATACCTAGGGCCGGCTCTGCCCCATAGAGGTGAGGAGCATGGTTAGCCTTTCATTATATAGGATAGAATTTCATGTACAATTTACGATGTGCGGCTACTTGACATGCTGGTGTGAATGTAAAAAAAAAAAACGTAAAATTGCCTTTTCTGCTCTCTTTTTAGACTTTTTTTTTAACCCTAATTTACCGTACATCCACTCATTTCAGGTGCTGGCCTGTGTTCCATCATGTCCTCGTTGCCCTCTTTCTGCAGTCATTTACAGTTATTTCAGTTTCCAGATTTCATTGTGTTGCCTTACTCATAGTCCTACTCATTGTGGATCCAGAGGAAACCCCTAACTTGATTTTTGTATTTCCGATTCAAATTTCTGAATTTTGTATTTCCGATTCAAATTTCTGAATTTTGTATTTCCGATTCAAATTTCTGAATTTTGTATTTCCGATTCAAATTTCTGAATTTTGTATTTCCGATTCAAATTTCTGAATTTTGTATTTCCGATTCAAATTTCTGAATTTTGTATTTCCGATTCAGATTCAAATGTTAAGATTCAGGGGTCACATTTTTAAAGAAAATATGCCTATTAAAAATAAATTTGACACTAAATATTGGTCATTCTTAAAAGTTTCTTGACGTTTTAGACCATTGAACAACTTCTTTATTATGTTTGGTTGTCTTAACAAGCAGTGCAATGCAATTTTTTGACAGAGCACTTAGCAGGCAAATATAAAATGAATGATTGTGGCTTCCCTGAGCTAGGCAATCCAGCAGAATGGGAATTGTATTTCCAAACAGCTTGCAAAGTCAAACTTCTTACATTAGATATTGCATAAGTACAGTGTTATTGATCCCTTAACAGGTGTAGAACTTACAGATAATCAACGGATACTGCCAGCTGTTACATATATATAGCCTACTTCAGCACTGCCAGTTCCCATAAGTGTATTGTGCTAAACATTAGCAATTTACAGGCAAATGCTTTCCCTGCACTTGGGAAAGAATCAATTTACAAAATGTGCAGTAATCACAGTTGCTGACCTCACACTTTGCCTTGGCTGCCAATCAAACGTCACCTGGGAGGCCTTTCTCATCGTGGGAAGTAGAAGAGTGGATGTTATTGTGTGCAAGGAATCAGGAACAAGTTGTAAAGACAAGGGGCGTGATGCACAGCAGGAAGTAAGTCAGGCGCACGTTGCTCCAAAACTGCATGCATGGAAAAAATTTATATATTCACATGTCAGCAGGGTTTTACATGTGTCTTGTAATGTGTCTGCCTGGTTTACTTAATGTACTCCTAACCTATACAATACCGCCCAACAAAAATAAACTTGTCAGGATTCCTAGGCAGGCCACCATGTACGGCCCCAGAAAGGGGTGTGGCTTCGATGAAAAAGTGGGCGTGGATTTATGCATGCCTGCAATCGCGAAGCCATGCCTATTTTGTGTCACTATGGAGGGTATGGCCGGCACTGTATGGAGCTGCTGGACATGCCCCCAGCCTCCCGTGAATAGATGCTGTGCACATGCACACAGCTTGTAATCACCGCTGAGCTGCGTGTGGCAGGGGGCACAAAAATTTGGTCAAGTGGGTGAAGGGTGCGAGATGTGGTGTCGTTGTCAGCATTTGAAAGATGCAGCAATGTCGAATACCAATTCACACCTTTCACCCACAACTGGAGACTGTGGGTGAATACAAAGTGATTATTGCACCATGCAGCTGGGATACAGAATGGCTATGAAGTGTCTCCATAGAACCTCATAAAGGAAAACATTCCAGGATCTTACTCGCTGCAAAAGGATAATCCTTATATGGGTATGACAGAGACGCTACTGCAGAACCCAGTTAACAATTGCACTATATGCTGTTGAAGGAACACAGGCACAGTCATAAGGTTTCACTTTGTCACATCAGGTTTCTCACTTGGCAGCGTGTAGAATTTTTTTTAAACTATCAATTGCTTTATTGTTTAACTGCACTAGTACAAAAGAGTGACAAACCAGTGTGTCTGTATGAAACAGGTCACAGCAATAGCAGATCAGACCCCGCAAAAATACAACTCCTACAGTTTCTTTAAAGAAAAATCCGAATTAGTCACAAGCCAAACTTCATAAAGAATATTCTGCAAAGTCTATTAGGTCATCCGCAAGCTCAACAATGTCTGCTCTGGTGCAGGGCGATAAGGAAATAAATATTCATCTCTTTTATCCAACATACTGACTTGATTGGTAATACAATGCAATACATTTTCACTGCTGTCACCCCAAACAGCCCCTCTTGGCACACCAGATTGCGTGAAACTCTGCTATCATAGGGTATTTGTTTGCCAAAATGCATCTTAGTCACAACGTAATGCATGAGGAGACTCTGCAGATTAAATTCATATTAATACCAGAATTGCACACAATTAGGGTGGCCAATCCTGGGATTTTGGGATTTGCTCCCAAAATCACTAGAATTTCAATTCCGGGATTACAGTTTCCAATACCAGGATTTCGGGATTAGATTGCGCATACGCAGTCTAATGCCGGACAGTGTCTGAGCACTTGCTCAAACGCTGCCCGGCTGTTCCTGATACGGCACGCACCTCTGCACAGTGAGACATGAAGTTTAAGGTCACGCTGCGCAGGGAGCACTCACTCGCCACCTGCCCGTTACCCCGGCCGCTCAGTGCGGCAGCCCCGCACTCCCTACCAAGCTTACCAGCTGCAGCGCCTGCCCCACTCCCACCTACGTAAGTAGATGTGTGCGGCGGTCAGTTGGGGTGGGGGGGGGGGGGGGGGGGGGAGGGGTCATGGGAGTTTTTTTTTTAATTAGGTACGCCAATCCCGGAATTGAGCATTTTTCAATCCCAAATCCCGGGATTGAAATAAATGCCCTGGGACTGGCATCGCTACACACAATACACATTCTGTTCTGCCCTGTAAACTGACTTCAATTTGAAAAAAAAAAAGTGTCTTATTAAATCAGATTCTCCTTGTACATCCTAGTCACACTAATGTGACAACATTACAGTTGCATGGGACCTGGTGGCTTCACTCACAACAGGCATCGCGGACAGCATGGCGCAATGGGGCTAGATGTAGTAGGACACATCTGTATTTAAACAACTCAGACAAATGTACATTATTTACAATGCAATGTCCACAATTCACCTGTATAAAGAATTTAAGCATGAAGTCATTTTTACAACCAATCCCGAATAAAAACACCCAGCCACCCTTCCCTAAAGCCTGGACTTACCTTAAGATGCCTTGTGTCACATTATCATTTTATTTGGATAGAAGTTTGTTTGCATCTATTGTTGCTCTAACTTATCACCTAAGACAGCCTGGGGCAAAAAGGAAGTGCTAGACTTCCTATGAGAGGAATAGAAGCTATTCAACTATAGCAACATAATGGGTTTCATTGTGATGTGTCACAGATCAGACAGCAGCCACATATGGACATGATTTGTAAATAGTCCAAACAAATACATTTTCTAAATGCACATTGGTTATCTTACTAGCAGTCAGTAGCAGCAGAGAGGACACGGTGTGTACTGTAAATGAGACCGAAGTACAGTTCCACCAGATGCACCTAGATCAGTATACAGCATGCAGAGAAAGCTCCATGGTTGGAACACTTCATCTCTTGGCGTGACAGTGGCAAGTGATCACATACAAGTCACAGGCTCACGTAATCATATTGTACATACTACATTTAGCCATGGTAAGAAAGCTATTCTTCCTGAATCCACATACATTTAATGCAAAGATTCATATTTACACTGCAAAAACCACTCCCTCTATGAATGCATATACATTATTGGCAGAATTAGGGCCCACTCCCCCCCCCCCCCCCCCCACCCCCCACTCGCAAGGCTTTTCGCCGAGTGCATGCACCCAGCGTCTACACATGCGCAGAAATGCTGCTGCGCATACACAAAGCAACAGTCCCCGTGTGAATGTGCAGCCATTGCGAATGAGCCAGAATAAGGGCCCTAGCCGGTCTTTTGAAGCTTTTCTGGGATGCAGTTCCTAAACCTCTATGTACAGGTTAAGCAGATTTGCCTTCAGCCCCTATACAATGGGCAGCAGTTGTAGAATGGGACAAAGTACACAAATATAATCTACTACAAAAAGCTACATACCTGGAAGCTGCTATCTCAACTTTAGTCCTCGCTACAGCTGCCGCTCTCTGAGCCGCCTCCATGGCACGGTCTACCTTCTCTTTCGTTTTGGTGTTCTTTATCGGTATAAGCTGCTTTCTTATTCCACGGACTAGAACGTTGTTTTTATACTTCCCTTCTTCTTTAGTGCCATCCGGGAAAATGGTACATCCATATCCATGCCTTCTGTTGTTCTGCCATTCACCCTCATATTTCATTCCATTTGAGCGCTCGCTTACTCCAAACCCCGTGCGCTTATCATTCTTCCACTCCCCCATGTAGGTTTCTGTAGTGGTGGCATCGACGTGATCTTCTACAGGACAATAATCAGAGTCTACATCCCCAAAGCTAATGGTAGAGTTGGCATCGCTGGAGCTTATTCTACTGATAGCCGCATCGCTTCTGACAGAGCTGCGCTTGCTAGATATGGAGATCTTGGACTCAGATTTTCGCAGTTTAATGCTACCCAAAAGCGAGCCTCTTCTGAACAAGCCTTTCTTCTTGCCGGTCATGAGCTCAGAGTCACTGTGAAAATTCAACACAAAGCCTCCTCGTGTCCCAGCAGGACTGTCTCCACCTATGTCATGCAGTACAGTGCCATTGCTTTGCTCACTGCGTAGTGAAGACAGAGAGGTTCTAAGAGGAGAACGTATTACTGTGGCCATTCCATAGGGAACACTCTGCCGCACACCATATCCGTGTCTCATACCTCCCATCCACTGGCCTTGGTATGTACCTGCAAAATAATGGACAAATTGTTAAACTAAACATAGTGGTTACATTCAGACAGCAATAGTTTCAATTCTCATAAGTCTTTCTCTGGTCTATTGCAGATTGCCTCATGCCGTGAAAGCTATTGTGCAATAGGTTAGCTACTGCCAGTAAACTATAATACTATACTATAATAGCAGTATTAGAATATAACTAATAAAACAATGCAGCCTTAAAAAAAAAAAAAGTATTATAGAATACCAATTAATGGAGCTACTTTATCTGTAGACCATACTCTTTGCATTTTTTAAAAGCATTTTAAATATTATTTTTAATATCATGAAGGTTGAAATGTAAGCGAGTAAGTCCAATTTTAATAAAAACTCGGATTACAAAATGTTAATTTTTCCATATAATCCTATTTCACACATGCATGTAACCCGCACGCACATTTACACAGACGCAGAGAAGAATCTGAGGATAGATCTTAAACCAACTACTAGTTTGCTTTGGGCCTCTATGATAAGCTTTACGCCTGATTTGTCTTATCGGGAACAAAACTGAGACAAGTATGAGACTAACGAGACTCCCAGCTTCCAACGGGCTCACTCTATGGATGTCTTTACAGTAATGTAATTACACTACACACCGCATGTAGGAAAACTGTCCACAATCAGACCCCAAGTAACCAAGCCTGGCAGGAAGAAAAGCAATACCGAATACAGGCTTGTGGATAGAACCCTTTCTGCATCTTAAAAACTTTCCTAAATAGTTATGCAACTTTAAATGATAAAACTGTTGATTAATTTTTCAAAAAAAAAACGTACAATTATTATGTTTAATAATTGTATAGTGCACTATTTTCAACTGGACTCAAGGCGCTGTACAGACATCTAAACAATGCACATCATACATAGGATTTGGGAAGTACAGCCATAGTCACACAGACATAAAAGAAAACCTTGCGAACACAGTAGGCACAATGTAGTGCTGGTGCAGGCATTTTGGATAATAAATTCCACGAGTTGTGTATTCCACCCTATCAAGGTACCAGGTGAGGCAGCCATCTTAAGCGCACTGTGTAGGATTTCCCTGGGTGATATAGGTTACCCGTATAAGAAATTACACAAAATGGGGTGATTGCAGTGTAGAGTAAGGTCCCAATAGATAGTCAGGTCCGTGTATTTTTCATCCCATCCACCAGAGTACCAGATGAGGCAGCCATGTTGGGCGCACTATGAAGATGAGCCATATAAAGAACCAACACAGATATGGGAGAGCGGATGCTGCACAGTGTGTGGAAACACCCATGTGAAACACATCCTGCCTTCAGAGGAACCATCTGAGGCAACCAGCTAGTCACTGCTACGTAAGTCACTGCTGGCAGGGTGTGCAACCTGTGGAGGTATACATTACAGGAAAAGCACACTGAGGTAGAAATACACTGTTGGAGGATAAAAAAAAATGGGGGATAATTTGGGAATCATTATTACAAGTCATAAATGTCCTGGTCTCATGGGGCAGAACAGGTGGGTGTGAGAAAGTAAGGCGCACATTCAAGTGTACTGGATGTTATTTTTCAGATAAAATAAATAAAATAAAAATGTAAGATTACTTTTTCGTATAAACTATGATGACATAATATTTTTGTAGAATTTAAGATTTTAACACCAAAATTTCAGAGAACAAGAACTTTTACAATAGTCTACCTTACAAAAAAAAAAAACTAGTGTCAGTAAGCTTAAACAACCAATCAACTATTGTACATGACTTATGGGAGCAGTTATTATCGGAAAACGTCTAGCTGAGGGCAGAGATCAATGGTTAAGAAACTAACAGTGACCAGATCTTTGAGCACCAATAATTACTATTCTATATACATTATGGGGAAATACAGACGTGGCCAAATTTGTTGGCACTTTACCCCAACAGCTCATTAAAACAATGCTTCATTCCTTCTGAAAAGTGATGGAATTAAAAGCTTTTTTTTGTGTATGTGTTGGTACCCCTTAGTACAACAATTGGATGTTATATAGTATATATAGTGATATTTCAAACTAATTGTTTCTTTGACTAGCATTATAGGTCTTCAATCTTCTAATCCAGGCCTGGTTAACCTGTGGTTCTAAAGCTGTGGTAAAATGCTTTACGAGGGACTTTTACAGCAAATAGAGAGCCACTGGTTGGCCAGGCATGTATATCTAATAAGACATTCAGCATATTGAAATGGAGAACAAATTTTTAATATTACAAAGCTAAAGTTCATGGGACTGGTACAAACCTCTCTGGACTCTGCCACAAGAGAAAAAGTTACCAAAAATTCAAACAAAAGAATTTTACGAATCAGAAAAAAAAGAAGCAAGGAAAATTTAGATATACAAGCTAAAATCCAAGGTCACGTTATGTCAGTTTCTGATAGTAAGCCTAGTTGGATGGTGCCGAGTACCAGCGGGCTCCATGGACTATGACCCAAGAGAACTCCACTTTTGAAAACAACAAACCTATATTGGAATTTTCTAAAATTCCTATAGGCCCAATGGCGAAATTTACTAAGATGGGAGTTCTATTGAAGATGGGATGTTGCCCATAGAAACCAATCCGATTCTATCTATTATCTTCTAGGAGGTGCTATATAAATAAGTCGAATCTGATTGGTTGCTATGGGCAACATCCCACCTTCAAAAGAACTCCAATCTTAGTAAATTTACCCCAATGTTTCTGGGAGAATGTTTGGGTCAACCCTTTGTCTTACCCAATCGACCTAACGATTGTTGAGCTATCGGCTAGATACCCGTCGAGGCGGCTGGAGCAGTTTGCTCAGCAAGAGTGGTCAAAACCACCTGCGTGCAAGCACAGAAGTCTCAATGTGAGCTGCAGAAATGCTTTATTGCAATCATCTAAAGATTATGAGGTTAGGGATCCCGTTATTTCTGTCAATTCCATTTGATTCAGTTGATTGAAAGAAACAAGGTAATATCTGATTTCTATTAAATATTGAATAAACAATGCTGGATAACAATTCCTTTTGACACTTTCAAGGTACTTCAGTGAAAAACAAGAGGAATTCTTTTTTCATGGAAAGGTACCAACAAATTTGTCCATGACTCTATATTGTTTCCATTGTGCACCTTGGGCTGACAATATTGGTGTAAAAAGGAATGAAGGAGTGGCAGAAAGAGGGATCCCAGACCAGCAGTTATAAGCTGGATAGTGTGAAAGAGTTACTCTGTTTAGAAGTAAGACATTATCCAGAGTTATTTCTTGGCATTCTGTATAGGGTGCAAAAATGGTTATGGCTGCAGTTCAATCCCATTTGGCTGAGAGAAAGAACAGACTTGTGTTCACGTTATATAACGATAACCGTGATGTACTCCAGGGAGGGTGAATTTAAAATGTGGGATATGAAACATCTGAGCTCAATGCTTAATGACCGTTAAATTACAACTATACAATATTTGTGTACTATGTGTACAAGTAGCCTGTACTTAAATGCATGCAACCTCTTCCTTCAGCATCAGTTCTATTATTACATGATTTGTCCAGCTGCAGGGTAGCGGACTTTACTCACATTGTAAATGAGGCCCAAATTCTTTTATGTCTACGTAGGCCCAAATTCTACAGTGGTACAATGCTACGATGCATTGCCATCTCATCACTCTTGGAACATACAATAAGGTTCTATTAGGCCGCTATGAGAACTGAATCTGTAGGTTTCCTGCATGTGCAAGAGAATATGGTACTGATTCCGGTCATTCTCTGGCATATTTGCACCGGGGACCGATGTTTAGCCTCTGCACATGCCTATATTAGCATATGCATATGTGCAGGGCTGCTGTATGGACGCCTTCAGCGACTTGCACAGTCGCTGAGGCGTTTGCACAGGGGTGGTAGGATGGAGGCGGCCGGGGGCATTTGCATGGGGACGTCCGGCTGATGACACAGGACGTCAGTTGCCCGCCCTTTTCCTCGAACCGGATGCCGCAAATATTGGTCAATCAAGACTGATCTATATTTGTGTGAACAGGGGGGAAAAAAATCATTCGATGGTCGACGACCATCAAATGATTTTGACCCCATACGCTCCCCTGCGAATGGATGTTTATGTAAAACATCCATTCACAATGTGGGGGGAATGTTTGCAAGGTGTTAGATGGGTCAGTAAGCAGCGATTTTACACAGCTCAGCGAGCCAAGCAGAATCAGACCCTAGATTTCAGGTTGCATGGACCGGATTTGTCAGAATAAATTTCTCCCATTTGTACAATGCAGTATTTAAAAAAAACTACAGTATATAAACAAGAAACCAAACAAAGAATACTACTACACAATTAAATCAAATGATCGATAATTCAGAACTTTTACAAAAAATTGTTACTGCAGTGAAATAGGCATGTAAGCTGAAATACTGGCTTCTGATGAAATGCATAGGTCAGTGGTTCCCAAACTTTGAATCATGGCACCCTACAGTATCAGAATATTTTTCAGGGCACCCCTAGGCCAAAAGTTATGTTACTGAGAATTTCAGAAATAAATATTAAATTAAATAAGTTGTGATTCAATTGTATCCTTAGGTCCAGTTATGTTGTAAGGAACATGATTCACTTCTGTTTATCCACATATTTTATAATTGGCACTGATTTTGCCTATTTCATTGGCCATACAAAATTTTAATTGGTTCTGGACCACCACCCTGAGGCACCCCTGCAACTGCTCCGAGGCACCCCAGGGAGCCTAGGCGCACAGTTTGGGAACCACTGGCATAGGTGCACAGAAACATACCAGGGCTAACCACAAGTACACACTATCAATCCGGGTAAAGCTCACATGGTGTTTGGATAAAATACTAACCCTCATGTCATTCCTATTACTACCCTGAGATAGTATAATAGCTACTGTACATCGTCCCCTAGTTGGAAGAATAGGTGAGTATGGATGGTGTAGTGGTTACTGCCTCACAGCACTGAGGTCATGGGTTCGATTCCCACTACTCCGGTTTCCTCCCACATTCCGAAAAATCTACTGGTAGGTTATCTGGATCCCAACAAAATCAGACCTAGAATGAATGTGTGTGCTTGTATATGGCAATATAGATTGTAAGCTCCACTAGGGCAGGGACTGATGTGAGTGTTCAAACATTCTCTGTAAAGCGCTGTGGAATATGTGTGCGCTATATACAGATGGAGCCGGCTCAATCCATGCAGGGGATGGCGATTCTATCGCCATCCCCCCGCAGCGGCTAGCTACCGCCAGGGGCACGAGCGCACGAGACGCTCGCGCGCCCCGTGGCAACGGAGCTTGGTGGGGGTCCCCGGCTGCCTCCCCTGCCGTCACTACCGGTCCCCCTCGCCGCCCTGACCCCCCTGGCACGTCCCAGTGTCTATCGCCTGCGCACGCCAGAGAGGAGAATCTCGCAAGCACCGGGCACAGATAAAGCCAGCTCCACCTGTAAATAACTGGTAATAAATAAATTATAATCTACTTACCAAGCAGAGTTAGGCCAAATTTCTATTGAAAATGCTGGGGAAAGGCCAGAACCCTGTATCTCCCAAGTCTTGAGAAACCACCAGTTTCCCTTGTAAGAATTTATTTTGTTTTGCTTAGAACAAATGTCTGCTATAGTGGTTGGGAAGCATCTTTGAAGAAGAGAGTCTGCAACTGGGCATTACCTCAAATTCTCATACTCACTGGTGCCCCCAGAGTAACACGATGTAGAGATGGCCCTCAACGATTTCTAATAATCGATGGATCATGGCCTATAGTAAGAACCCAGGTTTCCCACCATCAAGGGTTCATGTATACCCTCCCCTGCAAAGCCCTGTGCCCAGGCCAGTCAATTTGTGTAACCATCAATGGTAATTCACTGAATTATTTGTATACATTAATTTTTACTTGATAGTTCATCATTGATGGTAAAAAAAAAAAAAACAATGGCAATCCCGTACATGAGGTGTTCAATATATGGTGAATGCAGCCCTCAAAAGGAGTTTTCAATATGAGCACACAACATTTAATAATCTTGAGGTTAGCGTGGCCAATATAAATTGGATTGCTTCAGATAAATGGAATCCAACTGGTTTTGCAAGATTTTAGTCTTCATGTGTGAGGCCAACTGGCTTACAGTGACGCATCACTATCAGACTGGAATATACAGTATATGGCCATACTCTTCTGAATGGCATATTTAAAAAATATATATTTTCTGTTCTTACAGTACATGTTTATATCCGTGTAAGTATTTGTAGTTTTAAAATCTGGTAAGTGAACAGCAAAAAAACAAACAAAAAAAAAACCACACATCAGCACAGAGCAGTTAAAGTTTAGCGTTCTGTGTTACATTTCAGTAAGTGGGAGCTAACATTACTTGACACTTATGCATGAAAATTCTCAGACAGTCACACCAACTCCATGGTACTTGTAGTCATAAAAAGGGCAGCCAACGTTTCAAATAGAAAGATATCACTATTGGTTACGTCCAGTTTAACATCACATCAAGAGACCCATTAAAAGGCCACATAAGGATTTTTGGTACTTGTGTATTATAGTGGCGCCCCTGATGTACATCGCGCAATGTTTTTATCGCATCACATGCCATGCACCCGATGGCATGCGATGCGACGCGATTTTTGCCCCCTATGCGATGAAACATTGTATAAGCACCCAAATGGGTGCTTACAATGTGAAATGCACCCCCACTATAAACGTGAACCCGAAGCGTGGCGAGCGCAGCGAGCCCGCGTCCTCCGACCTTTTCATACCCCCCACTATCCACGTCGGCGTGGAGTTGAGAATAGAAAGTGTGGCGAGCGTAGCGAGCCACCGAGCCCCGCGGATACCTTTGAAGCCTGCGAGGGGATGCCGATACCTGTGAAGGTATCCGCATCCCCTCGCGGGCTCGCCACGCTTCGGGCTTCTATTCTCAACTCCACGCCGACGTGGATAGTGGGGGTATGAAAAGGTCGGAGGGCTCACTGCGCTCGCCACGCTTCGGGTTCACGTTTATTGTGGGGGGGGGGGGGGGGGTGGTGGTGGCGTGGGGGGTGCATTTCACATTGTAAGCACCCATTAGGGTGCTTATACAATTTTTAATCGCATCGCATTGTATGCCATACACAATGTCATACAATTTTAAAATTGTATGACATTGTGCGATATCGCATCGCATACCTTATGGTATGCGATGCGATGGGCGCCGCTATAATACACAAGTACCGGATTTTTTTTTTTTTTTTTTTTAAGTACACACAGTTGTAGTCCTAGCCATTTCCAAACCAACCAGCCACTAGTCACTACTTAAGTGTGTATCAATACTTGCCCATTAAGAATATACCTATCCCTTGTGACCTCTGCTTGTCAAAGTAATGCTAACTTCCAACTGATAATCCTAGTACATTACAGTATAAAAAGGTTTATAAAAAACGGGGAAAGAAAGAAAAAGTGGTCAAGCTTTTCCTTCTTCACACACAGAGGGTATGTCTATTTATTGGATATAGCATTGCAAATCAATGCAAAACATCAGTAATAATAAAGTTACCAAAAAAACAAACAATAAACACATATTAAAAAATAAACTTAACAGTATTCACATGCATCAATATTTATTTCAAGTGACAGTGAAAGGGGCAGTGGGATTCATGCTGAGAAAGCAATGCTGGGAACCTTCTTCCATACTAGTGGCACACAGTATGTATCCACACTAAAGAGTACATGTGGGGACAAGCTAAGAACAGGAAATAGTTCTATGTAGTCTGTATTGTTTTGCTGTGCAAATGCCATCACTGAAGCATTGAAAGATTTACTTTTCCAATGTGGGTGGCCACCGCCGATCCATTTTGGAGGGTTTAGTGGCAGTGAGCTGTATCATCAAACCATAGTAAAGATGCAAGAAGAAATGTAGAACACAATTGTTCATTAAACCTGAATACTGCAGAGGATGACAGTCTATTTAAACAGACGCAAGGTGCGTGCAGGCACAGCGAACAGGGTGTTCGCTGAGCGCACGCACCCAAGTGTGCGGGTGGGGGGCGTGGAGCGGCAGGCCGGCCCATTTACATATGGGAATGCCCAGCTAGGCATTCTCATGCAATAGCACAAATGACGCGGGTGCAGGGAGCGGCTTCCTCCTGAGCGTCCACTCATATGTAAGTTACTTGAGAGTCACTTTTATATGTGTGCACCTTCGCCATCATTCGATAATCGCTGACCATCGAGTGATGTGGGTGGATCCCCCTAGGCTGCGAATGGATGTTACTGTGTACTTTTTTTAAAAACAAGATAGACAGAGATAGATGGTCAGTGGTAAAGCAAACGCTTTAGCTTTACCGTTTGAAATTGTTCAGCTTGCATGCACTATATCAGGGGTGGCCAACCGGTCAGAGGTAAAGAGCTGAAAAATATCTTTAGTCAAGCTAAAGAGCCAACAACATCGCCAAAAATAGGAGTGGTCTATTTGGACCCCTGCGGTGGGTGTAATACACATATGCCTCCAATAGTGCCAGATACACATATGCTCCCATGGTGCCGAGTATGCTCCCACGGTGCCAGAAAGCTGCTATGCCCCCACAGTGCCACCATCTGCATTGCCCCCACAGTGCCACCATCTGCATTGCCCCCACAGTGCCACCATCTGCATTGCCCCCACAGTGCCAAAAAGATGCTATGCCCCCACAGTGCCACCGTCTGCATTGCCCCCACAGTGCCACCGTCTGCATTGCCCCCACAGTGCCACCGTCTGCCTTGCCCCCACAGTGCCACCATCTGCCTTGCCCCCACAGTGCCACCATCTGCCTTGCCCCCACAGTGCCACCATCTGCCTTGCCCCCACACTGCCACCATCTGCCTTGCCCCCACAGTGCCACCATCTGCCTTGCCCCCACAGTGCCACCATCTGCCTTGCCCCCACAGTGCCACCATCTGCCTTGCCCCCACAGTGCCACCATCTGCCTTGCCCCCACAGTGCCACCATCTGCCTTGCCCCCACAGTGCCACCATCTGTATTGCCCCCACAGTGCCACCATCTGCATTGCCCCCACAGTGCCAAAAAGATGCTATGCCCCCACAGTGCTAATTTACCAGCAGCAGCACTCACCGTTGTTGCTGCTGCTGCCGGGCTGGGAGAGGACAGACTTGCGTCCCCCTGCAGCCTTGTCCACGAGGGGAGGAGAGCACAGCACACCGCGCGTCCCCTTCCCCCCTCACTTCCCTGTGACTGGGCCATCCGTCAATCAAAGCTCGCGGGCCGGCTCCTGATTGGATGCCGGCCCGCGAGCTCTGATTGGCGGATGGCGCAGTCACAAGGATGCACAGTGAGGGGTAGGAGAGATGCGCGATGCGCTCTCTCCTCCCCTCAGGACAAGGGAAGTTAGGGACGTTGGGGACAGACGGCGGGCTGCAAGAGAGCCGCAACTCAGCAAGGGGCGAGCCGCATGCGGCTCGAGAGCCGCGGGTTGGCCACCCCTGCACTATATTGTTCATTCTGTAGCTCTGGGGAGTTCAAAGGAAATTCTTAACGATAGTTAGTTGCCTTTATCACATAGAGTGACTGCTGGGTCACGCGGCGGCAGCGAGTGCTGGGCAGAGAAGAATAAATCATCAAATGATTTCTCAGCTGTTCAGCCACATGCAAATGGATGTGTACGCGTTCACATCCCTGCAGGGCTGCATTTACCTGCTCGCTAGCCTGCAAAAACAGAATCGGGCCCTTGGTCCACATCACACCACCAAGTTAGTGTCAATATTATGGTGGGATTCAATTGTTTATGCATATCTCTCATGACCCATCTAAAGTGATGGCAGATCAGGGGGAGCAATTACATATTGTTTATTATCATATCCTGAAGTGTCAGGTTTTGAACTGCTGATGGTGGACACCCATTAAGCTAGTGCTCCTGCTAGAACCCGCCATCTTTGAAAAACGATGCAGTTCCTCTTCCCTGCCTAGGGTGTCGCTGTCTGCTGAGGTGTTTCTAGCACAGGTCTGTTTGCATATCAGTGCTAATATACAGACCACACGGTGCTAGAAGCACTACAGCAGACAGTGACACCCCAGGCAGGGAAGATGAACTGCATGGGTTTTCAAAGATAGCGGGTGCTAGAATGAACACTACATTAAGCAACTGAATTCCACTATATGACTGCATACTAACAGCGACCTTTTCACACTACAACAGTGCAGCGTCTAAACACTCCAATCTGCCAGATTTCATAGAGGCCGTGATAAGCATCCAGGACGCTCAATAAAAATCTATTACAATGTTTTATTTCAGCAGACTCTGTCACTCAGAGTAAATTAAACACTTATCGGCAGTGACACCTAGAATAAGCTTTAATTCTGCAGCCGAAATAAAGGAAATGAAGAATTTTAGGCAATGCGGATAATTACTGTGTTCAGAAACGACCGTCTGACTGCGCAGGTAACATGGTGCCTTAGTGATGTCCATCACATTGCGGATTTAGTCTGGAACTGATTTACATTCAGAGATTGTTTTGGGGGAGCCAACGGGAAGCTTCAGCAAAACTAAAGGCACATCGTGACCATTTTGAAGGTGTCTCGCAGAATACAAATGCGATCCCATACGCAAACATGGCGCCAGCACCTCATTTTGTGCAACCATAGGGTTACACATAGGACTACATTATCAAAGGATCGGAGACAGGAGTTGCGCATTTGTACACAGCTGCTTGGATCCGAGATGCAGCCTTAGGAGGACTGAATGCTACAGTATAAGCATATTTTTGCCCATCCAGTGCATACAGGATCACAGTTACCAATGTACTACTGTACATCCCCGAATCAGGCCTGAAGTTAGATAAAAAGTTGTGGTCTCGGCGCTGCGATGCCACACACACAAAAAAGGCATGCCACTCAGGTAGCTAGAGTTTAGGTTAATATGAGTAGCACATTTGTGTATGGGCAGATTATTGCGTCAATTCATTATACAACAGATGCTAGTAAATTCTAAAATGTTACATTAATGAATGACACTTCAAGACTCTTCATATGTTTGGATTTTTACCAAATATGAAAAGAGCCATTACCATAGAAACCCTTCCACATGATCACAAAGATTCTGAAGCAACAACCAACCCACACACATCAATCTTATCCAAGAAATGAAGTGAATTATGCACTCACAAAAGGTGTTCAATGAACAACACGTTCTAAGAATTAGGGAAAAAAATAAAATTAACTCGCTTACAATACTTTACCGCAGTTATTACACACACAGTGCCAGATGCAGAGCTGGTAGGAAAATTAGGACACATTGCACATTTCTGCAACAATTCCTATGTATATTGGAGATGCACACAGATCTGCATGGTCAGTGGATGATGACAAGTCAACATCATCAACAGGCATAAAGCGCTTAACTGCAGGTTTGCATGAGACATGTTCCCCACATGAGAATACATCTGTTCCGCCTCTCTGGTCTTTATACAGGGAATTCAAAAAGTCCCTCTGCAAATTCTGGCTGCAGATCTTTGCAAAGAGGAACAAAGCCAGTGGGGAAGTCCACGCAGGAACAGAGCCACTAAATAAAGTGTTAAAACCATTGTGTTGTCTTATAGCTTAGTGCACATTCTCTGCGGGGAGACTCGCTTGGCACACAGTCACTGTGGATTGACAATTTGAAATTCCTTTACTTGTTGGGTCCATAATGCTTCACCCTCTGGTTAGTGATTTTACATGGGTTGTGGACCTGCATGGCGCAAAGGTACTCCGCGCCAAATGGTATCACTGCCAAATGCATTATCTTATATTTAAACTTAAATTTACTTGAAACAGATAAAAATGAAACATTCTGCCACAGATATCCTTAGGACAGAAGATCGTCAAATGTAGATTTCATGAAAAAATCCTTACATTTTACCTAAGGCACTCAATATTTAAAGACTTCATATATATTCAAATGAGAAAACCCAATCCTAAAAATAAGTTCAATTTCCTTTTTATCAAATATGCAGATTCTCTGGAGACAATTTGCCTTTATATGTGCACCTGAAGTATTCTTAAAATTGTTAAAAGTAAAAATCTAGTTGTAAAGGAAGATAACTGTACTGAAGTAGGGATCTGGAACAAAATCAAAGCATCTCGCTAAATGAATAGTGTAAACCACTGAAACAAATGAGCATTGCTGGCAATTTATTTTTCACACAGGCACATTACCTAAATAAGAGACAAATGTTTTTGAATCAATTGGGTAATTAATCTTACAAGACTTTATGTATAAAATCATATAAAAAGGAGAGTATGATTGATTGGTGTGCGTGCCTTTGTAACTATGGGGAATATCTACTGCAGGTCCATTTTGAGTCCCTTATAAAATCGATCAGAATAGAACCAACATCCCTACAAAAATCAACTACAATGTTTCTATTCCAAATAAGGAATCAAATCTTATTATATCATTTATGTCCATTCTGCTTTCAGTGGTGCTTTGGTTTCTATTTGAAGGTCTAAATCTGTTTTTCACCCTTCATAGAACAAAAAAAAAATAATGTAAAAATAAACTAAAAATGGACTAAAAAGCAACAAAACGGTACTTATGTAGTAGATGGGCGCCCACTAAGCAATTTGCTTAGTGGGCTATTTTGCGTAGGAAAATCACATTGCATGGGCCATTTTAAGGGCCGTGCGATGCAATTTTCCTATGTTATTTATTCACTGCTCTGTTAGCCCTGGGGGATCGAATTGCATCGCACCTCCCACAAAATCGCATGCAATTTTATAGGGTGTACGATGCCATTACATTAGCTATACAATAATATCATTGTATGACATACAATGAGGTTTTAGGCACCCCCCACTATCCACGCCACCCGAAGTGTGGGGAGCACAGCGAGCCCCGCGAGGGGCGGCGGAACGTGTCCTCCAACCTTTTCATACCCCCACTATCCGCGTCGGCGTGGAGTTGATTTTATATAGTGTGGCGAACGCAGCGAGCCCTGCGAGGGGACGAGGAATACATGTAAAGTAATCCTCATCCCCTCGCCACGCTTCGGGCTGGGTGGCTTGTTGCGCTCGCCACACTATATAAAATCAACTCCATGCCAACGTGGATAGTGGGGGAATGAAAAGGACGGAGGATGCGTTCCGCTGCGCTCGCCACGCTTCGGGGTGGCGTGGATAGTGGGGGGTGCCTAAAACCGGACAATTGTTTTATCAATTGTCTGGGTTAAAAGTTTGTGAACATTTTTTATATTGGCTAAGGAGAAAGTTTGGTACTTTTTTCCTAGCACGGCGCCCGCAATTTTGATTGTATTGATCGGGTCGGAATAATTGTGTCGATCGCATCGCATGCCAACCAAATCGCATGCGATGGACACGACAATGTAAAATGGTCCCTGAGACCCAATTTTACATTGATTTCAATGTAAAAAGCCGCCAAACCCTGTATTTTAATAGCAAACCCCACCTGATGGCTGAAATGGGCCTTCATTGTTAACGCCACCCCACTATTGACGCCAACCCGAAGCGTGGCGAGCGCAGCGGTACGCGTCCTCTGACCTTTTGAAACCCCCACTATCCACGTCGGCATGGGAGTTGATTTTCTAAAGTGTGGCGAGCGCAGCGAGCCACCGAGCCCGAAGCGTGGCGAGCGCAGCATAACTTCACAGGTATACGCGTCTGTACGTGGATAGTGGGGGTATGAAAAGGTCGGAGGACGTGTACCGCCGCCCCTCGCTGCGCTTGCCACGCTTCGGGTTGGCGCCAATAGTGGGGTGGCGTTAACAATGGGGGGGCATTAACCATACTTTATAACCATATACAATGAGAAATTGGCCATGTTGGCCCATTTCCCATTCTTCCCTATGTAAAATCGCGTTGATCGCATCGTGGGCCATTATAATGCGATTTTAACTTTAAAAATCATTTAACATTATTCTCTATGGGAAAATCGCGTTGATTGCATCGCGGCCCATTATAATGTCCCGCGATGGACACTATATACGCGATTTTCTCTTTTACCGGCAAATAAACTGGTGATTGACAGAAAATCGGGTCCATCGCGTCGAACGCATGCCTTAAGTACCTTAAACTTAAGGCATGCGATCAACCCGACAGGCGCCGTGCTAGGAAACAAGTACCGAAAGTTTTTTTGGGGATTCGTTACTAAAGAAACCGTTATAAGTTTTACTCTTCCACCATAAATGGTGAGTAAGGTACGCCATCATTTCCGGCCTACCTTTATTAAAGTTAAACACTCCTACACATTGGGCACATCTTTTTTTTTTTACATGTACCACGAATAACTGAAGTCTATAAAGCCATCCTATGACACCTTTATAAAAGAAACTTTGATGTGTGGACCACCTGACACCCAAGAGTGAGTTGGGGTACGCCCTCCTTCTTTGCACTTCTAAAAAAATTATATTTCGGGGTGCGTGAGGTACACCATAAATTGTGGAAAAACCTCCTCCCTATAATCACGGTTTAATTGTCTGACACATGATATATTCATTTTTCACCAAGAACACTGGGAAGATTGCACGGCTGTGGGATATTGGAAGATAACGAATACATAAAGAAACCTTTATGAGTTTGAATACCACAAAAACTACCGTGAGTTGGGGTATGCCCATACTGTAAAGATACCTTTATGTACTTGTTACTCTTGTGCTCTTGGTGAGTGAGGTGCGCTGTGTAAATTTCAGCACCTCGTATACTAACAACACAACCTATATCACAAGTCTACACATGATTTGTATGTTTTCCTTTTCCGAGCTCACGTAAGAAGATTCAACTGCTTTTCACACTTTGGAACAGGACATTCCAGGATCCCACCAAAGAAACCTTTATAAGCTTCGTATCAACTTACATAAACGTGAGTTCGGTACGCAAAACCGCTCACTCATCTTTATTAAAAAAGCACATACAACTTTGATCCACACATGTTCTAAGAATTTTTTATGTCTTTATCTCACTTGAAACCGATCATCATGACTGGACCATAACATCACCAAAGAGACTGTGTCATAAAGGAAGACTACAATTTACGACCTCCATAAGTATACTTTGCGCCCCATTGTCTGTTAGTTCCAATTTTTCTGTTTGTATGGTAAGAAAGTGTGGGCCACATACGATTCTGTCATCAAAATTTCAGGTTTAGTTATTTGGTTGTCAGTAGATTGTAGGCTATACCAACTGAGGTAGAAGAGGTCTTAAAATGCAAACTGTAATACACGATGTTTAATACTCACAGACTTTTACCCCTTTCACATCGTAAAGCTGGGTCGGACCCAGGTCTGGAGTTCACATTAAGGGGGGTATTCAATCTCAGGATATACCGGCAGTCACGACCCTGTCCCTTTCTCAGCAACTTGCTGGTTTATCGGCAGGTATGTCAATGTCCTGCCTTCCAATTGGGGAAAAGGGGGAATTGCTGTGTAAACGGCCATGTATTGTCGAGATACGGCCATGATCTCGACAATCCATGACCGTTTTCAGCAAAATGGGTCCGACAGCTCTTAAAGTCAGGTCCGTTCTGCCGAGATGCCTCTTCAATGCTGTCGGAAATGACAGGCGAATAGGTTCCCGCTGCCATTTCCCGCATCGGAAATAGCGGCAGGGATTAAATACTCCCTAAACCTGAGTCTTTCATTATACAGAGGGCGACCCGGGTCTGACCCTTTTTATAACCCGGGTCAAATCGACTGTATGGTCTACCAGTTTTAGAAGCTGTGGTGCTTTCAAACCACACCTCGATCCGTTTCTATACTTCACCAACAAGGCAATACCCGGGTCCGAGGTGTGAAAGTGGCATATATATGTGTCTCATTGCATGACAAATCTTCCCTTCACAGTTTCTACACACTTTTCATGTATTATAATAACACGTGCACATTCTGTCCATAATACACAGGCCTAAGTAGGCAACCACACAGATACCTTGCATTATGGGCCGGATTTGGATATGTACACAAACCCAATGGCTTATGTATAAATCTAATGTTTGGAAATCTATGCAGGCACTAGACCAGTGGTAGCCAACTCCAGTCCTCAAGAACTACCAACAGTTCACATTTTCCAGACAACCTAGCTGCTGCAAAGGTGTAATCATTACTTACCTACAGTAAGCACCCGCTATCTTTGAAAACCCATGCAGTTCCTCTTCCCAGCCTAGGGTGTCGCAGTCTGCTGTTGTGCTTCTAGCACAGGTCTGGTTTGCATATAAGTGCTGTAAGGCAAACCAGACCTGTGCTAGAAACACCACAGTACACAGCAACACCCCAGGCAGGTAAGAGGAACTGCATGGGTTTTCAAAGATAGCGGGTGCTAGAATGAACACTACTTACTGACACATTTTAAATGATCCACGGGTGGAGTTAATTACTTCACTTGTGATTCTGTGAGGAGATCTGGAAAACATGCACTGTTGGTAGCTCTCAAGGACTGGAGTTGGCTACCCCAGCACTAGACCAATACTGCACATGTACAGAATGGGTCTTGCCCTTATTCATGTCACTGTTAGCTGCAGCATGTCAACGTTTTGTAGTCGTGCCAGGGTCTTCGTTAATGGGTGTAGACTTCCAGGACCTAGGGGTCTGGATCCTACAACGAGTCTGCAAATATCGGAAGTTGTGACCAGTGATGTTTACTCAGATCCCACAGATGTATGCAGAGGTATCCTGCTGTATTTGTATTTTATTAGTACAGAACTGAGCAGCCGCTTCCCCACAGCTGTGCTTGAAAATAACTTGTGCATGCTTGTGTAGTGAGAGCCAGTTCTGATTCTACATTATTTGTACCACAGTTTAAGCTGCTGCTTCATTTTTTTTTTCTCCAAACAAGTGACCAGAGGCAGAATCAGCTTCTATGTATACCTATGTATAGGTATATAGGATGCATATCGCTGCTTTACAGAGTGAAATAGAGGTGATCCGCAGCTGCTGTGTGTTTACACATGGACACTTACACAACATTTCCCTGCAATTATTTACTAAGTACACAACATTCATCCTGTGCACACTCAGCTGCTTCTCTCTTCCAGGAGACTTACAATTCTGGCAAAGTACAGTATAACACAGCAATCACATTACATTATACACATTTCTGTTTAACCTTACTTTTCTAAAATAAATGTATTGCCCTGTACATACGGGGCGACGAGAGCTTTGTGCTGTGTAATCAAGTTCAGCACAGATTGCTCAACATACAGCAATGCACCAGCGATGTACTGTACCAGCGATGTGTGCTGAGCAATCGGTCACAAAGAGAGAACGCTGTGATGACTGACCAGATGTATAATGCATGCATGTACTATATAGTCTTGCCTGTATATAGTCTTGCCTGCACAGCCTAATTTAGATGCCGCATATTGGGATCGAATCGGGATGGAATGCGCTTGAAAATCATTCGATTTGGATTCGATTTCAACTTTCCAGGCAAAAGAAATATATCAAATAGAAAAATAGTCAAATTGAACTGCGTGTATTGGGCAGTAACAAATTGACTTTATATAACAAATTTACTGTATGGTCACAAATCTGCAGATCACAGGTTGCTGCGTAATAATATTGAATAGCCCCGGCAGATAAATTAGTGTGCAGTAATTAATGCGCTAATTGAATACGGCACTTTGAAATTATAAAAGAGTTGATTGATCTGTTTATTTAGGGCAGTAAGCCAGATTTATAACTCTTATGCAGAGGTAACAAAACAGCTGAACTAAAGAAAGGTTTACTTCCCACAACACATTTATTCAGGGGGGATTTCCAGGTTTCCGCAATAGTCCACTGCACATTGTACTCTTTATAAAATACCTTTACCCATGTAAAGGTATAGTGCAGCGGTTCTCAAACTGTGTGTACTGACCCCAAAGTGGGTTCCGACCTTCTCAGCATGGGGTCATGACTCCATGCTGCTGATCATCAGGCTGATGACTTTTCTAATCTCAGTCAGTGATTCAAGGAGTCTGAAAGATCAGGTGAATTGTCTGTTATATTAGACTCCTCCCATCATTTTGTGTCTCCACAATGCTGTCATGTATGTGCTGCCTGCTGACTACACACATGATGTGATGACCTTCTGCAGTCACTTGCTGGGGTCCTGTCATTAATTTTATTGTCTGATGGGGTTCCAGAGCAAAATAGTTTGAGGACCCCATGGAATATACCCCTACAATGTAGTGAGCGAGGACCAAGGGTGCAAGGACCAGACGGCAGAGTGGGTGCGGTGTACAGATATCAGAGCAGGAGTGTGGCTGCATAGCAGAGCGGGAGTAGGGGCGGTCTAATTACCTCTGTAACACTGAAATAAGTTAAATCGTAACATTGATCTGTTCTTACAAATACACATCATAGAATAACTGCGAGTAGATTCTCTTACAAGCCAGATTTTTTTTTTTTATTAAAAAGGATTGTCAATAGTTCCACTAATAAAAATTACAGCAAAGTGAAAGGGTAATAAAGTGTTTTATATTGGGAAGATGAAGTTTGACTTATGGTGTGTACACACGGTACTTTTTGCCTTCCGATGTTGACGATATAGTCAACATCGGATCGGAATCGGATGCAGATCGCAAGGGTTTTAACCCTTCAGTTCCAGATCCAATTCCGATGCGCGTTCACGTATTGCAAGGCAGAAAGTCTTGTCTGCCTTGACTATATAGTGCAGATCTGCACTATATAGTCAGACTTGTATGCAAATCGGATGTGCCTTCAGATACTATCCACGATCCTATCTGATCGGATCGTGGATAGTATCTGAAGGCACATCTGATCGTGTGTACACAACAATAGGGTCATGCTCCAACAAATGTCATTATAAAAGTTGTGAATACAACAATGGGGCATAGCCTTGTAGAAGATAGGCCGCACTTATTTTCAGCATGGTATCGGCTCTTAGTCTCACCAGAACATATATTTTGGCTCATTGCCTATAATTGGTTGGCCACCCCTGATGTATACACTGTTACTTAAATCAATTACTTAATAATATAGCATATTGTTTACTGCAACAGACATCCTATCACTGCCTTTACCATTCATTAACAAATTAAAAGTTTTTTTTTTTAATAAAATCATTTTATTTAAGAGCATTTACATTATATATAATCTTAATGTTGCGTAAAATATATTAAACTATATCTTACATGTAACCTACTTTACACCTAGAAGTCTTAATTGTATTCACATCCATTAACTCGGGGGCGATTCAATCGTTTGACACTCCCATCTAAAGTGACTGAGAGCTATTCAATTGTTTCAGGTGCTTTCTTGCCCCCAAATGCATGGGGTTAGCAGTGTTAAGTGGCTTCTCCTGTGCTAAGTGTGCTGCAGTTCAGGCACACCCAGCGGATATCTGCTCGCACCTCTGGAGCCTTGATACTGGTCACCCAAAAAACTAGCATTAACTGCTTCTACAAAATGCTAAAAAAAAGTGGTGAGAAATCTAAATGATGTATTTGACATGAACCATGATGTTCCTTTTCAGACCTGCACAAACTTTGGGATGAATTGGCATTCCAGTTTTTACATTTCAAAAGCATGGTACACTACAATTGAATGCAGCAAGCCTGAGTGTAATGTGCATCATCTTGACAATAGATTTGAAGCGCATAACATTCCATGTACAGAAATCAAGGCGGAATTTAAGAAACACCTAAAAAAATTAAATAAAAGCTAAATAATACTTATTTTTTTAATAAAACACAGGGGATGTCACGCATTTAAGAATACACGTTCACAGGCATTTGTTACCACACTGCTTGAGCCCCAGCCAAGATGGCCATTCATAGCACAGCAATTTTATCAAACGCTACAAGGACCATTGACAACATTTCTCCTGATTATTACTTTGACGTGTGTTCAGTCTGCATGAACTGGAATACCATAGATTAGAACAAGCGGATGTCATACCATGATTTTCTACCCTTACAAACATAAAAGGGAGCTTAAGCTTTCATTTTTAGCATAGAGGGGAATATAACCTAGGCAACCCATCCATTTGGAAACTAAGGGATCTAGGCCTGTTTCAGGATTCATTTAATTGGAATAAGGACCAGGGCAATGTAAGAAGAGCCTAATGCAGGAGATATAAGAGATCTCTTGTGTGAAGACAAACAAACGGTGCAATCTTAATTATTCCCGATGGGGACTGCGGTCTGGGAAATTTACCAAACTCTGAAATCTTGTTCGGTGCTTGGGTCCAATTAGTGCTGCCCATGTATAAATGAAAGGCGGCATACAGTATATGCAATAACGACATGCCCAGTATGTCAGTATACAGTATATGCAATAACGATATACTATGAAGGATATCAGGGAATAACGGCGCTGCACCTGGTCTCTGGGAACAAACGTTGGACAACCCTAATTTAGCCCGGACACAGAACTGTGGTTAGTCCTCACCCAATAATGAAATATTGGTATATTTAACAAAACTGATGATAAATCATGAATGCACCACATGTTAACACATCCTAACCAGGTCCATATACAAAGACCTTTGGAACCTTATTCTGGTCCGTTTGCACGGCTGTGTGCGTTCGGACGGGGCCGATATTTTCGCACTGCGCATTTCTGCGCTTGCGCTGGGTGCGTGCAACCACGGCGAACAAACTGTTCTTGCAAACGGAGGGCGGGAGAGGTGCTGTGGTATATTAGCAAATGGGAACGCCCAGCATTTTATGGGCGTTTCCATGAGAGCGCTGGGCATGACGCAGGTGCGGGGGGCGGCCAGCTGACATCACCGGATGTCAGCTGCACACCCACTTCCCTCCGAATGTGCACGTAGATCTAAGGTTGCTCTGAGCAACCTTAGATCTGCGTGCACATTCCACATCATTCGAAGGTCGACGACAATCGAAGGATGTGGGTGTCCATTCACAGCCAGTGCGAACGTACGCACCTTGCGATTGGTGGGCCGGCGTACCACCATTTGCAAGCCGGGATCTGGTTCACTCATAAGGATGCGAATTCACAGAATCCCCCCCCCCCAGTTGATTGTCTGAAACAATCAAGATCCATACATAAAAGGCAATGGCTTAACCCCTTATTTTTATATTCCTTTAAAAAAATAAACAGTTTTCTACAATATATAAATTGTAGAAAACTGTATATATTAAATATATATATAAATCTCCCCACTCAGGGTGTGCATTTCAACAGCCACTTTCATAAAGCAGTATCCCATGTAACGCATTCAGTTTTCATTGACCTGATCGTACTCATTAATGAGACCTCTGTAAATATATGTCCCAGGGGTCCTCTGATTCTGGAGTATAGGATAGGGAAAAAAAGATTTCCCATTCCAGAATGTCAGCTGAGATAGGGACAATCAATAAATCTCATTAGGTTGCTTGGTCCCACCCCATAGACTTTATTATTAAAGGTACCCCCAAAAAACGCTGGGTGAGATCTATCAAAGCTTGGAGCGAGATAATGTGGAGAGAGCTAAAAGTAGCAATCAATAAGCTCCCCATAAACACTAGACGATATAGTTTACATACGTTATCGCCAGTGATTTCCCTTGAAATCCCAGGCACACAATACAGTGCATACACCATGAACAATATCGTTCAGTGAGGTCACCCGGCCAAAATGAGAAATATCGTTTGAAATATGGATAAGGGTGTATGGGGCTTAACTGACAATTTTCAAACTCAAGGGCAGATGTATTAAGCCTGGTGAAGTGCTAAAGTAGAAGGATATAATGCAGCAGCCAGTCAGCCCCTAACTGTTATTTTTCAAACTCATTATTTAACTTGGTGCGTTATCACCAGCCACTTTATCACTTCACCAGAGTCTGTAAAATGACAGTTAGAAGCTGATTGGTTAGTACTTTATCACTCTCCAAGCTTTGATAAATGTCCCACTATATCAGTGCTACCCCTTTCACTTCTCACACACTTCTCACTGTGCTGTGTGAAAGGGCCTCTAGAAAAATCCCAGCATCCGGGAAAGCTGCTGGGCTGCCCCCAGCTTTGTTCTGTGACGTGAATGGTTGCCGCACACCGACATCCATTCACCTCCTCCCAGCCTCTGCTGCTGTCTGCACACACACCGCAGACAGCAGCGGAGGCTGTACACGGCCCCTGCCCAACCTCCAGACTGACCGCAGGACGCTGCGGACCGGTGGGATGGGCTCCCCAACTGGTGCGAATGGGTACCTGGGTTGGATGACCCGGGTTACCCATTTACACGACCCCTGACTGAGCATTTTCCGGGTCACACACACAAAGAACAGGACCCGGGTATTTTTTTTTTTTACCCCATTTACACCAAGCCCCAGCCAGTAATAACCTGGGTCGAGGCTCGGGTGTAAAAGAGGTATTACTAAAGGAAGAAGGAGGTCAGTGTGAGGAATGTGAAATGCACATTGTTGTCCACTTGTATAACATTAATTCTCGCTGTATACGTACACAGACATTTGTGCAAATAACCGCCACCTAAACCAGCACTTATACAATGATCTCACAAAGCGACACGCCAACTGCACTTGATAAACACTTATGTACAGCCTCTCAGCAGATAAATTGCACACAATGAAATCAGTTACAAGTACATATTTTCATTTACACAAATTATATTTTACAAATTATAGAAAGGATAGGTTATTTACGTTTAGAACACGCGTAAAATGTGCGATTAAGCATTCAGCCGTGTCATGTCTCCAGAAACCTGATCACTTGCCACCTGCTAGACCCCAAAAAATACCAGAAATTCAAGTTTATTATGGAAAGTAACCTCTTTGCTGCCAGGAAGCACAACTGTCCGGCAGAGAATACAAACACACACACACAAATCCACAGCAGTAAATTCAGGAAAGAGGGGGCAAATCTTCAACTATAGTACCAGAAGTAGCGGCTGTGCATTGCTTTGGTAGGGACGGGAGTTTTAATGAGGAAAATGTACTTATGCGCAATCCTTGTGTAATAATAGCACCAGCTTCAACAGACTTTAAGTTTAGAGATTCATTCAGGACATTATAATAAATTCATAATTGTATCATTTGAATCACAGAGAAACACAATCTGAAAAAGATTAGCATAAACAAATCATAGGATCAGGGAGGGTTCTCTGTGGAAGTGATATACAGCATAATGTCTCAAGACTAGATATAAATTTAATGTAATAAATTCAAATAACATAACTCTTCCTTTAAAATGTGCATGGTGTCTCATAATGGCCTGCAAGCAAGGGGTGACAGAGCATGCTGGCACTTGTAATGTTAAAAATAGTTGGAAGGCTATAGGTTGCCTATCTGGGAGTGGGAAGAAATAACACAGTGACAGGTGTCAGCTGTACTTGGGAGGCTGGTCTCCTGCAGTTTGCTATCTGTGTAGGCCATGCTCATTCCAGTGCTGGGCACAATTCTGTGAGGGGTTGCGCTGCTGCTTTTTCAATGTAACATCTACATTGTCCCTACCAAGTTTTATATTTGGACCGATTGTCGTGACCCCCTAACTAAATGTCAGAGGGAGTGATGATAGAATGTGTATAATACTCCCTGCGTTTTACATTGACCCCAGGCAGGGTGGGGGACTGGCGGAGGCTGGCACAGGTTCAGAGCTGCCTGAGTGACTGGCAGAGGTTTACATAGTACTGCCTAGGGACTGTCTGGGTAACCAGAAAAGGGACATACTAAAGTAGTGAGACTAACTGCAGAGGGTCATACAAAGTAGTGCCAGGGTAACTGGCAAAGGGTTAAAAAAATAGTGCCAGGGTGACCGGCTGCCTGGCATAGGAGCATCCATACTACTGGCCCGGGTGACTGGCACAGGAGCATACACTGTTCTGCTCAGAGCGACTGGCACAGGAGCATACACAGTTCTGCCCCAGGTGACTGGCACAGGAGCATACATACTACTGCCCCGGGTGACTGGCACAGGAGCATACATACTACTGCCCCGGGTGACTGGCACAGGAGCATACATACTACTGCCCCGGGTGACTGGCACAGGAGCATACATACTACTGCCCCCGGGTGACTGGCACAGGAGCATACATACAACTGCCCTGGTGACTGGCACAGGAGCATACATACTACTGCCCTGGTGACTGGCACAGGAGCATATATAATATACTACTGCCCTGGTGACTGGCACAATTGAATACATAGTAATGACTTTCACAGTGCTGCCCGTGAGACTGGCACAGGGTAACCACACACAGTGCTGCCATGCTGCTCACCTCCATCTCCATAGGTCTCGATGCCATACCCGTCCTGCAGCCCGTTACTCCACGTCCCCTCGTACCTGGCGGCCGGGGTGCACAGACTCTGGCGGACCCCATAGCGCCCCTTGAAGCCATGGGACCACTCTCCCCGGTACATCCACCTGCCCTTGGTCTCCACGCCCAGCCCATGCCTCTTGCCCTGCGCCCAGTAGCCCAGGTAGGTGTTGCCGCTGGGCCAGGTGTACACCCCGACTACCTCGAAGCCGTGCGACCAGGAGCCCGAGTACTCCCCCTGCCCCTTGGGCCCCGTACAGATGCCGTGCCCGTGAGCCTTGCCGTCCTCCCAGCCGCCGCAGTACGTGCCGCCATCGTCGAAGTCGAAGCGTCCGCCCGTCATTCAGGGGAGCTGGGTCAGGGCTGGCACTGCCGGCGCAGGTGACTCTCCGAGCGGGGCAGCAGCTCCTGTGTGCCGGCGGCGGCATGCACTATCCTCCCGTGTCCAGGCGCGGCACGCACACCCCCCGCATCCCACTCACAGCACCGAGCACCCGGCCAATCCCAGGCCGGCCCCGCCAGCATCATCCCACTCACCCCGCCTCCCGCCGCCCGCTCTTACTCACACGGGGCAGCAGCGCGGGGTCCCCGTCCCCGAGAGTCCATGCTGAGACTGCGGGATGGGGCTGAGCTAGTTGGAGCTATCCCGGGTCACTGCGGGAAAACAGGCCTCGCCTGATCCTAACATGGACTGCACCTGTTACTGGCACCTGGGGAACACCTTGCCCCCATACACTGGCATGTGTGCCCTGGAGTATGCTGCCCTACATACACTGACATGTGTGTCCTGGAATAGGCATCCCCTCATACACTGACATGTGTACCACTCCAAGGGGAATATGCTGTCGCTGATACACTGGCATCATGTGTGCCCAGGAACTCAATGCTGCTCATATACTGATGTCTGTGTGCCAGTGCAATATGCTGCCCACATACAATGACATGTGCACCTAGGAACCCCTTATACACTGATATGTGTGCCAGTGCAGTATGCTGCCCCCCATGTGCTTACATGTGTTCCAGGGATTATGGTGCCCTACATACACTGACGTGTGTACCTAGGAACCCCTTATACACTAATATGTGTGCCAGTGCAATACGCTGCTTCTCATACACTGACATGTGTGCCAGGGAATATGGTGCCCTACGTACACTGACATGTGTGCCAGGGAATATGGTGCCCTATATACACTGACATGTGTGTCTTGGAATAGGCATCACCTCCCAGGGAATATGCTGTCGCTCATACACTGGCATGTGTGCCCAGGAACTCACTGCTCCTCATGTACTGATGTCTGTGTGCCAGTGCAATATGCTGCCCACATACACTGACATGTGCACCTAGGAACCCCTTATACACTGAAATGTGTGCCAGTTCAGTATGCTGCCCCCCATGTGCTTACATGTGTTCCAGGGAATATGGTGCCCTACATACACTGACGTGTGTACCTAGGAACCCCTTATACACTAATATGTGTGCCAGTGCAATATGTTGCTTCTCATACACTGACATGTGTGCCAGGGATTATGGTGCCCTACATACACTGACGTGTGTACCTAGGAACCCCTAATACACTAATTTATTAGCAGTTTCTTATATATATAGCGCAAACATATTCCGCAGCGCTTTACAGAGAGAATATTTAAACACTCACATTAGTCCCTTCCCCAGTGGAGCTTACAATCTATATTCCCTACCACATACACTAATATGTGTGCCAGTGCAATATGTTGCTTCTCATACACTGACATGTGTGCCAGGGAATATTGTGCCCTACATACACTGACATGTGTGTCTTGGAATAGGCATCACCTCCCAGGGAATATGCTGTCGCTCATACACTGGCATGTGTGCCCAGGAACTCACTGCTCCTCACATACTGATGTCTGTGTGCCAGTAAAAGATACTGCCCACATACACTGACAGGTGTACCTAGGATCCCCTTATACACTGATATGTTTGGCAGGATATGGTGCCCTACATACACTGACATGTTTACCCAGGAACCCCTTATTCACGTATATGTGTGCCAGGCAATATGCTGCTTCTCATACACTGACATGTGTGCCAGGGAATATGGTGCCCTACATACACTGACTTGTGTACCAGGGGGATATGCTACACTTCATACACTGATGTGTTCCCAGGGGCCCCTTATACACTGATATTAGTGGCAGGGCAATATGCTGCCCCTCAAGCCCTGACATGTGTGCCAGGGGAATATGCTGCCCTACATACACTGACGTGTGTCCAGGAACTCACTGCTCATCATAAACGTATGTGTGCCAGGGGAATATGCTGCCCTACATATGCTAACATGTGTACCCATGAACCTTTTATATACTGATGTGTACCAGGACAATACAGTATGTTGCCCCTCATACATTGGCATGCATGCCCAGAAACTCAATGACCTTCATATACTGGCATGTGCCCTGGAATATGCTGCAGCTGCCCTACATGAGTGCCCAGGAACTCACTGCTCCTCATACACTGACGTGTGGCAGGACAATATGTTGCCCCTCATACATTGGCATGCATGCCCAGAAACTCACTGACCTTCATACAGTGACATGTGCCCCAGGAATATGCTGCAGCTGCCCTACATGAGTGCCCAGGAACTCAATGCTCCTCATACACTGACATGTGCCAGGACAATATGTTGCCCCTCATACATTGGCATGCATGCCCAGAAACCATGCATACAGTTTCATGTGTATCTGGGAACACAATTGCCCTCATCCACTGACATGTTTGCCACTACATATACTGATATGTATGTCCTGCATCCCCTCATACAGACACTTTTGCCCTGGTACATCCAGCCCCGGCCTACACACTTGCATGTGTGCAGGGGAATAAGCTGCTTTTCATACACTGACGTGTGTCTGGTACCATGCTGCCTTCCCCAAACTCTGATGTGTGCCTCTGAAAATCCCCCCCATATACACTGACATGTGTACCCTGGAATATGCTGCCATCATACACTAAGGGCCTTATTTTGGTTCACTACTTCTGGCAAATTCCTTCTTAGCTGGACAATACGATGTGCACTGCAGGTGGGGCAGATGAGACATGTGTAGAGACAGTTAGATTTGGGTGGGTTTTACTTCAAAGTGAGATCTATATTGCAGTGTAAAAATAAAGCAGCCAGTATTTACCCTGCACAGAAACAAAATAACTCACCCAAATCTAATTCTCTCTGCACATGTTACATCTGCCCCACCTGCAGCGCACATGGTTTTATCCATCTAAGAAGGAATTTGCCACTGAGCGTGCCCTTCTCTCCATACGCTGACATATGTGCCATGAAATATGCCCCAATAAACTGGCAAGTGCGTGGAAAGGGTATGGTAAGGCGGTCCGACAGTCCGGAGTCCGAAGGTCAGTATACCAATATCGGAATCCCGATCGCCGGTACTCCGACGGGGGTAGCGCAAAGAAGCCTCTTGCATTATACTAGACCATTGCCATATCACTACATACCTATGTCATTCATATATGTTTATGACTTTATTTGCATTGTGACAAGGAATCACATACACTGGATAAGATGAAAACTTGGTCTTTATTTTGGAGCAGGTAAACAGCATAGGCAGGGACGGTTACAGCATTGCAGCATACAGGTGTCACAGCATAGTACAAACTCCTTAGTATGTTCCAGTGGCTCACACACAAGCTATCACTTGGCTAGCTATTCCACCATCACCATGACCACCTGCCCTGGAAACAATATATAAGAAAGTCACAGGAAAGTTAGGAAACCTGAACTGGATCTACTGTAGTTTTCCTGCTGCTGCTGCTCTAAAATCTGGTCTGGATTTTATTTATTTATTAGCAGTTTCTTATATAGCGCACACATATTATGCAGCGCTTTACAGAGAATATTTGAACACTCACATCAGTCCCTACCCCAGTGGAGCTTACAATCTATATTCCCTACCACATGTACACGCACACACAGACATTCTACTAGGGTTAATTTTGTTGGAAGCCAATTAACCTACCTGTATATTTTTGGATTGTGGGAGGAAACCGAAGTACCCGGATTTTCCACATTCTCCTCATTAGGAAATATGCTGTACCTGCCACAGAGTAATTAGACGATTATAACTGAAATTTCTCTTTCGTCCATCCTGGTGACACAGCTTGTCCTTGGGATGTAGGAGGGTCCGCAGGAGCCAAGGCACCTATGCTGACTTCTTTGAGAGCAGGCTCCTCCCTTCTGCATCCCATGATGCTTCAGTTCGTTTTAGGTGCCCACAGGAGTGGGTGCTGTGCTGAAGTGGCTGCTGTCTGCAGCCATTTTGTGAGAGTAGCTAGGTGTTTTTTATTTTATTAATTCACTAGTTAGTACAGGCTTTCCAGTGTGTTACTGCTACTAGAAGTTCACATGTTACTTCTACTAGAAGTTCACACACACTGAGAGCGCAGCAGAGGCTGACAGAAGCTTCAGCGCTCTGTGTGAAGAGAGACGCAGCTGTGTCTAGACGCAGCTGCGTTACCTACATGGCACTTCAACCTCCGTTGCAGAGAGGTTGTCCTGGGCCCCGGGGGTGTCCTGAACCGGGTCCTTGCATAGAAGGGGATCGTGGGGGATGGACCCCCGTGATAGCGGCTTCCATCTTGAAAGGCTTATAGACTGAAATCCCACTAGGGAGGTATCATCTATTACAGGAGTCCAGCGCTGCTGGACAACTCAGAGTGTTCCCTGTCTGGGGGAGTCACTGGAGGTGAGGAGAAACACTTAGTAGGAGTGGTTGATGGAGGAAGGGGGCCAACAGGTTTCCCTCCTTGCTGAAGCAGAGACTTAGGGTGAGATTTAATGGGATGAGAGATTCAGAAAGTGAGAGATTTGGTGAGAAATCGCCAGATTTTTTTAAAGCGGCAATCATTTACACTTCAAAATCAAACGGGTTTTGCTGTGTAAATGATTGCCGCTTTAAAAAAATTGGACATTTCTTACCAAATCTCTCACTTTCTTAATCTCTCATCCTATTAAATCTTACCCTGGGTCTCTTCCTACACTATGTTTGCCCTGAGGAAGGATACGATTGCCATTGCAACCCCTTACACAAACAGGCTGGGAATAGGCAGAGAGATAACTTAGAAAAATCTCCTCAGCCTTTTTTCCTCCCAATCCTTCGGTGACCTCTATTAAAACTCCATTTCATGGAGTTCCTGCTTATTGCAGGGTATGCAGAACACTACTTGGTGTGTCCTTAAAATGACTGCATTCAAGGAGCAGTATGCAAGGCTCCTGGGGTAATTTACCCCAGGCACCCCTTATTTACACCTCCCCTGCTGAATTTAAATTCTGATAATGAGGTGTGTGTCATGGGAACACCTTAAGGGAAGTGATCCTTTCTCTGATATTGAGTATTTGATTCTAGCAGCCAAGCAGGCTTTGAATCTCTCAGAGGAGAAAAATAAGTGCCAGCGCAGAGTAATTTAGAGACTGCGCAGGGATATACAGTTACCTTTGCCCTCACATGAGAGTATGGTAGTGTCACTTTGGAAAGCATAAAAGATGCCTGATATCAGGTTTCTCATGCCCAAAAGGTGGCAATTATATACCATAGTGCTATAAAAGCATAAAAACTTGGGAGAAAAGTCCCCTCTGGTGGAGGAGCCTGTGGCCCGATTGTTTATTCACTGCCTCATCTGTACAAGGGGGTGCTGTTTTTTAAGGACCCTATAGAGAAAAAAAGATTGGAGGCTGTCGTACGGCTGGGAAAAGGGGTAGGTTTTTTACCTTACACCCTATCAAGACATCTCCTTGGATATTCTAAAGCCATGATACAGTGGGCTTATGCCTGGTGTACTCAACTTCAGCCTCACATAGTAGTTTTTGTGTTGACCGAACTGTTAAAGTGAGCTGCAGAGTACTTTTGTATAGCTGCGAAAGAAGCGCCAATATGGCATAAGGGCTGCCAGCTCTCTGCTTGATGCTTGGAAAGCTGACAGTGAAGCCAAAAGGTCTCTGGAGGTTTTGGCCTTTTATGGAGCAATTCTGTTTGGAGTGGAACTCTAGGCCACCTTTATACAGACCACAGGGGGAAAGAGCTCTTGCCTTCCGGCCATGTCTAAGCATTCAGTGTTTAGGGGTGCATCCAATAAGAACACACAGGTAAAGGAAAAATGCCTTCTAATATAGGAAAGGCGGTACTCTTTACTTAGAAGGGCGCCCACGATTTTGATCGTGGGCATCGTTAGTAAAAAATCTCGGGCATCTCGGGCATTGAATGCACTCAAAAATCGGGGGCGATCAACCGACGAGATGCCCGAGATTTCCCATAGGGAACAATGTTAAATGTCTCAATTGACCCAATTTTCCTGTTCAATGCCTCAATTGACCCGATTTTTCCATAGGAAACAATGTTAAATGGGCCACAGAGGCCAAATAGGCACCCTGAAGTGTATAATGGCCACCCGAATTGTTAACGCCACCCCACGATCAACGTCAACCCGATGCGTGGCGAGCGCAGCGAGCCCGCGAGGGGCGGCGGTACGCGTCCTACGACCTTTTCATACCCCCACTATCCACGTCGGCGTGGAGTTGAGAATAGAAAGTGTGGCAAGCGCAGCGAGCCACCGAGCCCGAAGCGTGGCGAGCGCAGCGAGCCCCGCGCGGGTACGCGGACAGCTGTGAAGCCCGCGAGGGGACGCGGATACCTGTGAAGGTATCCGCGTCCCCTCGCGGGGCTCGCTGCGCTCGCCACGCTTCGGGCTTGGTGGCTCGCTGCGCTCGCCACACTTTCTATTCTCAACTCCACGCCGACGTGGATAGTGGGGGTATGAAAAGGTCGTAGGACGTGTACCGCCGCCCCTCGTGGGCTCGCTGCGCTCGCCACGCTTCGGGTTGACGTTGATCGTGGGGTGGCGTTAACAATTCGGGTGGCCATTATTCACTTCAGGGTGCCTATTTGGCCTCTGTGGCCCATTTAACATTGTTTCCTATGGAAAAATTGGGTCAATTGAGGCATTGAACAGGAAAATCGGGTCAATTGAGACATTTAACATTGTTCCCTATGGGAAATCTCGGGCATCTCGTCTGTCGCATCGCACCTGATTTTTTAGTGCATTCAATGCCCGAGATGGCCGAGATGGGCGCCCTTCTAAGTAAAGAGTACCGGAAAGGCTCCCAGATCATGTTTTGGGACCTGGAAAATGGACCACCCGTCCATTAGGAGGTTAATTCCTCAGCAGAATGGGGTGGAGACTCCCTGTTTTGGAATCAGGGGAGGAGAGGTCACCTGCAGTTTCTCAGAGTTACAGAATCTAGGGGGCGGCAACGTCGCTTTTCAAGAGGGGATGATGATCCCGGTGCATCAAGGAGGAAGAAAGAAAGGATTTTATTCCATTCTCTTTCTTTAGTCCCCAGTCCGGACGGTTCCGTCAGACCCATTCTAAGCCTGAAGTCTTTAAACTTACTTCTGTGGATGACTCTCTCTTTAGGATGGAATCTCTGAGGTAGGTGCTTGTAAGCACAGAGCCTCGAGGGTTTCTAGCGTCAGTGGATGTCCAGGACGCTTATTTACTTGGGCCTGTAGACAGTGGTGATCAATTTTTTTCTGAGTTTCGCAATAGGAGAAACTCATCTGCAGTGTGGGGCTCTAACTTTGGGGTTAGCCACTGCTACGAGAGTTTTTCACAAAAGTGATGGCTGTCATGACAGCAGCTCATAGACTAAAGAAATTCTGATTATTCCTTTATTGGACGACCTCTGGGTCAGAATTAGTTGCAGGTTCATCTGACAATGGTGGCACAGTTTTTCAGAGATAAGGGGTGGATGTTGATTCTTCATCTCTCTCCCCTCCTGGCTGCCGGGTGCAAAGTCTAATGTAACACCCTCTCAGAAATTTCTGTTGTTTGGTGTGATCTTGGACACACATATTCATTGTGTGTTCCTTACGGTGTCCAAGACAATAAAAACTTCACTGGTTGGTGCGGTCGATTCTCCATTCGCCGAATCTAAAAATTTGGCAGGGTTTAAAACTGTTAGGATATATGGTAGCGTCCTTGGAAACTCGCCTGTAGGTGAGTTTTTCTCTCAAGCCCTTTACATGGAACATTCTGACCTGTTGGTCAGGGAACCCGAAAACCGTGAAACAGGGAACTCTGTTGCTGTTTCAGGAGACAAGGAGCTCATTGATCTGAGGGACAGATCTGGAGTCTGAAAATGAAAATGGGGCGGTTTCTTCGCTCATGACCAATGCCAGTCTCAGGGCATGGGAAGGTAATGATTCTGCACCTCAGTGTTCAGGGTCTGTGGTCCAGAGAAAAGATCTATCCAGATCTATCAAATACATTCAACAAAGACACGGCCTTGGCTTATTTAAGTCATGAAGGCGGTACTCGTGGCAGGATGACTATGTGGATAGTCTCGCAAATTTTTCAGGGGAAAGAAGTGAACATGCCATATCCCTCACTGCATAATTAAACCTAAAGATGACATTTAACATAATTTATTTAATTAATATTTTTGTTCTTAATTTCCCAATAAGTTTCTTTTGGCCTAGTGGTGCCGTGGATATAATTCTGATACTACAGTATAATGTGCCGTGATGCAAAAAAGTTTGGGAACCACTGCACTACACTATTTGTCACTAGGGATGAAGGTGAATAATACCAAGGGATACTTTCAGGAGCAGAACAATCAATTCTCTATGGCCCTTATCCTGGTTGCAAGTTTGGCAGCCTTGCGAGTCCACCAAGGGCCGCCCGCCCCCCGCAGGTATGCAAATGGTGATTTGCATAATCATCCATTTGCAGCCTTGGGTGCGGGCATAGGCGTGCGCAGCACATTTTATTTGAGGGTGCACCATCAAATGGGTGTGTATAACACCGATCATCAGATTGGTCTACCATCATTTATTGGCACTCACTACAATATAAAACGTCTCAGCCACACCATAATCTCCTGCCTATTTCAGTTGTAATATTCTAATTAATCTGTGTAACAGTAATGCAAATAAAGTCAAAAACATATATGGATGACGCAGGTATGTAGAGATATGACAATGGTCTAGTACAATTAACAATGCAAAACACACAATTGATTGATGGGTGCTGATTTTAATTAGCAATTCTTTGGTAAAAAAAAGTATTGCAGGTATTGCTAGCGGCAGGGAGGTGTTCAAATTGGTGGGCACAGCATTAGGGGGTGCCTGTGCACCCCTAACACTCAATGTGCGCACGCCTATGGGTGCGGGGGAGAAATCATTTTAATGATTTCTTCAGCGCTCGCTGATCTGAGACACTTCTATGGACCTGCGGGCACCTTGTGCGAGGACAGGGTGGGCAGCTGACATCCGTTTACGACAGCTGCCGACCCCCCGCATCACCAGGCAATTTGCATTGGAATGCCCAGCGTTCTTGCTTCTGTATGTTCCCATATTTTATGACTGGATGCTACAAGCACTGGGTTTTCCTATCACTTTGACCATAAATAAATTGAGTTGGTCTTAGTCATAGGGTTGACTCAATGAATATCGACCACTGGAGATCGACAGGGCTTAGTTTGACACCTGAAATAGGCTGACATGGCTAAGGTCAACAGGGTTAGAAAGTCGACCAAAGCATTAGGTCCACAATGGGAAGGTTCACAGTCAAAAGGTCGACATGAGTTTTTCACATTTTTTGTCCTGAGTGTTGACATCGTCGACATGCACACCGTCCGGGTGTACCGCGTCCCCTTGCATGGCTCGCTGCGCTTGCCATGCTTCGGGCATGGGGCCTCGCTGCACTAGGCACACTATTATATTCTCCCACCATGCCTTAGTGAATGGTAGGGGTATGAAATAACGCCTGTCGGCACAAATCGGCTTAAAATAATTGTGAAAAACTCAATCTTTTTGACTGTTGATCTTCTCATTGTCGACCTAATGCTTGTGTCGACCTTCTGACCCTGCCAAACTTAGCCATGTTGACCTATAAACCCTTTTGGCCTTCAGTGGTCGACCGAATGTATGTTGACCGTCATAGGGTAGAACTAGTGAATGTATCCCGTTTCATATCTGTATGTAATCTAGGAAGTCTGGGCTGTTCCGCAAGGGTCCTACTGATGCTTAATGGAAATAAACATAATTTCTCATTAAAGTTTCTTTCATCTTTGCACTTCTGTAACAATTTATCCTCTGGCATAACAAATGGGAGCAGGCCTGAGAGCCTATATCAAGCAGCAATAACCTATATAGAGATGAGAGAAGCTCATATTCTGTCATCAAACGGCCCTGCAAATAAATGTCCGAAAATTACCTTTATCATGCATTACTTTAGTACATGCCGGCCATGCTGTGTGATCTATAAAGCAGGCAAAAAACCCATCTCAATATAGACATAAACAAATAACAAGGAAAATAATTGAAACCCTTTGTTCCTCATGGAGGGAATTGCTTACTAGATGTATGACAGTCAGCAACGTCCAAGAGTTTTGTGCAGTTTTTATTTTGCAAACAGGATACACATAAAAAGGACATTTTAGAAGCTTAATTGTACTGAGATACAGACTGTGGGCCTGATTCAAACCTGTTCACTCAGCTGTGTATGTTCACAGCCTAGAATACAGGTAAACCCCACCCCCCACACTGCGCAATTCTCTGCATTTGCATGCGAGGGGATGTGTACACTCACTTGCATATCCCCTCGCATGTGGCCGTATGGGTGAAAAATCATTAGATGGTCGTCATCCATCAAATCATTTTTTTTTTCCCGTTCGCAAATAAAAGTCTAACTGACTTTTATTTCCGACGGAGGTGGACGAATTCGGGGCGTGTGCTGACGTCATGTTATATCAGCCACCCGCCTGAAACAGGCATCGACACAATTGTGTTCACAGGGGAACAGTTTTATGGGGACATCTCTAGCCCCCTGCCCGCCCCCTTCACAAAGTGCCTAGGTGATACTCGCCGACGGCATTCACACAGGGGGTCTGCACAGGTGCATATTCACGCATGCACAGACCCACAAATTCGGGCCAGGTCAGAATCACCCCCCGTGTATATTATTTTCAGTAAACAATTCAGGGTTGCCAACTTTTACAGTCTCCTCTCCGGGAGAACCCCGGAGAGGAGACTGTCAGCATCACTTCTGGGGGCGGGGCCTGATGGAGACATCATCAGTAGGGCGGAGTGGAAAAACTGAAATTGAGAAATTCAAAATCGGCTAGTGTGGAAAAGTTGTGACTTGACTTGAATAAGAAACGTGCAAAAGCATTTTGATCTGAGTCAATATCTTCTGTTCTGGCAAGAGGCCTGAAGTTTCACTTTTTTGGTGAAAATGACGAAAACTATGAAGATGCTCCGATCTTGGTAAAATTATGTCAGGATGTCTTAGAGTGGTTCATTAATATACTTTAGCATAGTAAAAGAGAGTACGAGATTGTCCTAGTGCAAAGTGAATGACTTTGGTTGGAGAAAAAAATCCCTAATAATTGACCCATTTTCATGGTCACAATTGTGAATATTGTGTGTTTTCTCTGAACGTGTTTATAATAGAAGAAGCACAAATACTTTAAATGGAATTTCGGTGACACTGTGTGAAATATAACTGCATAATGGCCCTTAATCAGACCTGATCCCAGTACAAATTTGTTCTCAAAATGGGCAAAACAAATGCTGCATTGCAGGTGGGGCAGATGTAACGTGCTGAGAGAGTTAAATTTGGGTGGGGTGTGTTGAAACTGAAATCTAAATTACAGTGTAAAAATAATGCAGCCGGTATTTACCTTGCACAGAAACAAAATAACTCACACAAATCTAAAGGTGGCCATAAATCTACAGATCGATTGTCAGATTGGGCCGGTTGGAACAAACAGCTGGTAATATCTGAATGACAGTTTTTCAGCATTTCAAAGCAAATGGTCAACTGTCATTTGCTCTCATCTTTTACCAGGATTTTGTTCCAACCAGACAGATCGGACAATAAATCTGTAGATGTATGGCCACCTTAAATCTCTCTGCACATGTTACATCTGCCCCACCTGCAGCATTTTTTTTGCCCATCTTGAGAACAAATTTGTACTGCGATCAGGTCTGATTAAGGGCCACTATGCAGTGTTATATTTCACACAGTGTCACTGAACTACATGAAATTGGATTTATGCTGCTCTCTTTGCAGTGCATATACAAAGATAGACAATCCTGTGTATATAAATAAGAAATAACTGTTGCAGTCTGTTATTGAAAAACAGTAACTGTTACAATAAGTTTTACAAGTAACAGTGTAAACTGTCTAATGTATAATTTTACATATCACTTCTGTTTATTGACAGAAAAACAGTGTTGCATCCCCTATACTGGGAACATGATTGGGCTGCATTACAGCATATAATTATGCCAAAGATAAGCCAATATATTAACTGTTAAATACGTTGAAGTGTATTATGATGTAATAAATTGTAAGCTTGCAGCAGGGCCCTCTAACCCCCAAGTCTGTCTGTCATTACCCAGTTTGTTTTATCACTGTCTACTATTGTAAAGCGCAACGGAATCTGCTGAGCTATATAAGAAACTGTAAATAAATAAACAAATACATCTAATGTTTAGGGGAAAAAAAACAAAAACATTGATTCAAAAAATAACAGGTTAATCATTCTATGAGTGGTGTCCAGCAGTACATATATGCCAATCACTGTGTTCATTTCTAGGCAGCAGGACCATCTTAACAGCAGTGTGGGCACCTGGGCAAAGCAATGCACTGGGGCCCTTACCCATTCTCCCCTCCTAGGGGTGGGGGGTGCTATCAGCAGCAGCTGTGATGTCCCACGGGTGGCAGGGGGTGCTCTATCTTCCATTCAACATGTAGGACCTGGAGCAGTAACTTCTGCTAATTACTCCTTTACTGCACAGGTGGTGGGAGGGTGAACACTAACGTGTGGAAGGGGGCACTGAGCTGTATGAAGGGTCCCTTGTAAATTACTTCCAGGGAGGTAGGGGGTGTTTTATACACAGGGGAGGGTTGGATAATGGAGTGGGCTTAATATTCTGCATTTTCCGGTGGAAGGGCAGCTTGTTTGACTGCAGATATCGCCATTATCTGGAAATAGATTTCTTAGCCTAGTATAAAAACCTAGAGTCCCAACTTTCAGGAGGTGCTGGGAACTTGGGTATCAGAGATCAGGAGCCAGAGCAATCCATTGACAAAAATATAAAACTACACCAGACGTTTGGAGCTGGAGCAAGGACCGGCTGCTTGAAGGCTGATATCTCTGGTTCTGGGCATGATATAGACAAGCCGCTAGTGTCAGAGAGAACCTGAGAAATATGACTGGAAATTGTAATTAACAGGTCGGATGTGGACTGCTGCTTTGAAGTTGGATATCTGCAGTTCCCCAGGGCCGATTTTCAAAATTCTGGTATACCTGGAAAAAGGGGATCCTCAGCTATCAACATAGAGCCCTTATACGCCTGGGTCGCCTGGGCAAGTGCCCATTAAGCCCATACAAACAGACGGCCCTGCTAGGCAGGATTGATCAGCAATACTTATTACAGCATAATACACTTTAATGTATTTAACTGTTAATATATTGGTTTATCTTTGGCATAATTATATGCTGTAATGCAGCTGCAGGTGGGGCAGATGTAACATGTGCAGAGGGAGTTAATGTGGCCATACATCTACAGATTTATTGTCCGATCTGTCTTTTTGGAACAAAATACTGGTAATGGATGCTTTGAAATGCTGATACTTTGCTTTGAAATGCTGGAAAACTGCCAAAAACTGTCATTCAGATATTACCAGGTATTTGTTCCAACCAGCCGGATCTGACAATCGATCTGTAGATGTATGGCCACCTTTAGATTTGTGTTGAGTTATTTTGTTTCTGTGCAGGGTAAATACCTGCTGCATTATTTTTACACTGCAATATAGATTTCAGTTTCAACACACCCTGGAGAGGAGAGAGGGAAATGCTGCCGGTCCTGCATGCGCACCGCATGGACTTATCCCTCCCCGCAGTGCCCAGCCACCGCCAATATTAGACCTCTCAGACTGGAGGACGGAGCTACGTCATAACGTCATATGCAAATGACGTGGGTCAGGCTGTACGCTCAGCACAGGGATGCCGGCTGTGGAGGCGGTGCTGAGCTGATAGTCTAGTTTAACTAGGATGGCGAAAACCGGCCCACCTGGCCATCGGCCCTTCTGGCATTTGCCAGAAGGGCCAGATGGCGAGTCCGGCCCTGATGGCAGGCATCCCCAGATGCTTTGCAATGTAGTAATCTACATGACTTTACGGGTCCATTTGCCCATGAATGTCCAAACATTATTAACTAAGTTATGCTGTGCTGCACAATTACTGTCTGGGTTTATGTAAAACATTGTAATATAAGTGTTAATGTTAACATTATATCTCCTCAACTGTAAACCTTCAATCTATTTAAACGGTACGATAGCATGCCTTTATTTATGTGCACTTTGTACAGTATATTCATACCTCAAAATATATTGTACTGTGAATGTTTTATTCCCCCCCCCCCTTTATTTCTGTATCTTTCTAAAATATAAATAAAAATTCTGAATTCATTTTTTTTTTTACGTATAGTAAAAACTGTTTTTTTTTGGATGTAGTATAATAATAAATCAAATAGGGTGAATCTTTGTATATATACCACATTAATGCATATGAGTGGACGAACCAGACAGTGTCCATACCTCCCTACTGTCCTGCTTTTCGCGGGAACGTCCCTTTTTTGGGATGTTCCCGCTTGCTGCGCATGAATAGACGCTGTGTGCACGCGCACAGCGTGTATTCCTGCAGCCGGAGGTGGTGGGGGCAAAGCCAGCAGCTCACAGTGCTGCGAAAATGGGGGCGTGGCCTCGCAGGAATGTCGTGAGTATAGGTCACGCCCCCAAAATTTCTGGTGTGCGCATTGTCCCTCTTCACATCACTCCAATGTTGGGAGGTATGAGTGTTTAAAAAGGACAACTGCATTCAAGCCCATCAGTCTATACTTACTTTTAAAATGTTCGCTATGCGGCGAATTGGAGGCAGGGGTACGCCCAACGGTTTTCTTATGGGCATGCCCATTAAACATTGGGTGGTCCACTGCATCTTCCCCCTGCCTGCCCATCCTGTAGCAAACTCCTCCGCGAGCGTGAAACCCACTGAAGGCGTTCGCTTCTGAGGCTTGCACATGCGCATATTATCGCATGTGCAAACTCCAACAATGGCCAGGGTAGCGAATTCGACCTGCACTGAGCAGGTCTGAATCGCCCCATTAATGTATGGTTCACTGGGCAGGTAAGTTTCTTGGTAGACAAATGGAGAATGTTAGCCGGCTACACTGATTGGTAATTACACTGTGCAGCATTCTCCTCCTGCCGTCCTGCCTGCAGCAATATAGGAAATGGCTGTCAATATGCTGATTGGTGCATTGAGCTATCCACTAATCAGGGTGCTGACAGCAAGTCACTGTATGGGAACATGTACGGGTAAATTATAGTTTTTTTTAATTGTATTCCTTTGAATGGATGGGAGGGAGCCCCAGTGCATTGCTTTGCTTGGGGACTGCACTGCTGTTAAGATGGCCCTGACTGCACTATATATATATATATATATATATATATATATTAAAGGCCAAAATACATACCTTTTTTAAAATAAATTGTCTGGAGCACCATTAGTCATATGTAACAATTTTTAAAAAACTCATTGATAAATGGGCCCCTTTGTTTGCGATATTCTATATGTAATTTTCACACAAGAAAAACTTTGACCCTTTTGACCCAACCAATAGTTTGGTTGGTAGCAAGGATGAATGTAATGTCTATGGAAGTATAGCAAACATCCATATTCTTCTGTGTTCCTGCTCTACCAGATAACAGACCCTCTAATAGAGTAGCAATATAGGTCTATAGCAGTCTGGAATGTGACATTAAAAAGGGATGGTGGGACCAGACCAACTTGTACTTGCTCCTGATGAAGCCGGTGATACCGGGGAAACGCGTTGAGCATCTGTGAATTACTGCTTTTCATCTACCACCCACCCATCTGCCAAGTGACCTGTCCACATATCCCACGAAGGACCCTCGTTTTTCCTGGATTACAATTACTTTATGGGATAACTGCATGATCCCTAAATCGTTCCAGATGTACACAAGAGGACACTATTGGGAAACCCTGAGTCCTTGAAAACATAGGACAACTACAGGACACCGTGTCACAGCACCTGGCCAAACAAACCGGGTCGAATGGGATGGTAATATACAGCCTAAACTTTCTTGTTTTCACACTCGAACTCACCCTAAGCTGAACATCTTAACAAATCTGATTATCCCAGTGATAGCTAGCTCTTAATATTATTACTAACTACGCCACTAGAGTGATTTACCATTTTAATAATTTGTTTTATTGTTGTTATTAATAAACTAGGAGATTCATCGCGCCCTACGGGCGCTACTCACACCATCGTAAGGGTCTCCGACCCCTTCACCTGCTTTATTGCATGAAATATGGTTTGTGCAGGAGGGGCGTTGTGGTAAGGGCGGGTGTGGTGTCTTCACAGGCAGATGTGGGGGTGGTGTGGGTGGTGGATTAGGGTGTGCTGTGGTTGGTGGAGTGGCAGGTGGGTGTGGTGGTGGCGTGGGTGGGTGAGGGTCAGGTGCGAGGGGGGAGGTTGACAGGGAGTGGTGTGAGTGGTGGAGTTGCAGGTGGGGGGGTTGTCCTAGGTGGGTGCTGTGGGTTGATGGCATGTGGGGGTGCATTGGTTGAGTGAGGGGCAGTGTTGGGGATGCTGTTGGTGCAGGAACGATTGTGCTGTGGTGGGGGAGGTATGGGTGCTGTGGGTGAGTGATGGGCAGGTGCGTTGTTGGTTTGGGTGGCTACTGCGGGTTGAGGAGGTGCAGGGGTTGCAAGAGTGGTGCATTAGTACCACGGGTAGGGGAGTGGTGTGTGCTGGGTTGTTGCAGGTGGGGGAGCGTGTGAGGTGGGGGTGGTGTGGGAGGGGTGGGTGTGAGTTGTGGGGATGAAAGTTGATATAAGTGAGCTGTGCGCAGGGCAGGTGGTGGATGTGGGGTCCTGGCCATGGTGTGTGGCCACAATTTATACACTACAGAAGGGGAGTTATGACCCACTCTGTCAGTGTGCAGTAATAATACCCCCATATACTGTGGCTTCCCCACTGACAGCTGGCGGCTGCTGCGACGGTCCCCACGTCGTACTGAGAAACCCATGCTGTTGCTGTCATCATGGTGGTGGGGCAGGTGACAGAGGGCTGCTGCTACAGGGCCAGACAGAATTGTGTCTGGCAGCGGTGACTGTGCTGCTGTGTGGGGCAGGTCAGGGTGAGCAGTAGTGCTTCAAATGGCAACATGGCTACCAAGATTCCAAAGCCCTATATGTAGGCCCTTCCCTGGCATCTAGCCCCATATGTTCACCACCATGGTACCTAGGCTGTGCTGACCCTAATGGACAGATAATAGGGGTAATTGCTATAGATGTGGCATTATGCCCCACCAGAGCTCCTGCTCTCCAGCTCCGGGGGGAAGGGGAAGGTGCGGTAGTCAGCTGCCAGCTCTTCAGATCAGGAAGGGGGGGGGGGCGGTAGCCAGTTGCCGGCTCCTGCTCTCAAGCTGGGGGGGGGGAGGTGCTGTAGCCAGCTGCCGGCTCCTGCTCTCCAGCTCAGGGGGGGAGGTGCGGTAGCCAGCTGCCGGCTCCTGCTCTCCAGCTCAGGGGGGGAGGTGCGGTAGCCAGCTGCCGGCTCCTGCTCTCCAGCTCAGGGGGGGAAGCGGGGGTCCGGTCGCCAGTCGCCGGCTCTTGCTCTCCAGCTCAGGGAGGGTGGAGGGGTGTTTAGAGGTGCGGGCGCCAGCCACCGCTAAGCAGCTGGGGGGGAGGTCGCAGGTGCTACCGCTCACCTGCTCCATGAAGTCCGAGAGAGATGGGCTGCCGCTGGAGGCAGCTGGAGGGGGAGAGGTGCGGTCGCCAGCCCCCGGCTGCTGCTATCAATCTCCAGGGGGGGGGGGGGGGGGGGGGGTGGAGGCGACGCTCTGGAGGCCGCAGAGTCTCTGCCTGCCAGCATGGAAAGGGAGGAGAGGGAGAGGAGGCAGAGGAGGTCTTGTCTGGCACCGCGGGCTGCCTGGTTCTCTTCTCTGTGTGAGTGTGTGCGGGTGGAGTCAGAGGCACTGATAGGCTATTAGCTTATGACGCCACCCAGCGTTATAGACACACTCACACATTGAGTGACAGATGTAGCCAAATATATAAGAGATTGTTATACTTTTTGAGAA